>NW_027474183.1:0-21013 GCF_050947335.1 Megachile rotundata | reverse complement strand
AACGACAATTACTATACTCATTACTCTTACTATTATCAATCTAACTCATATTATTAGCCATTTTATGCTTATATGATCGGGAGAACGACAATTACTATACTTATTACACTCACTATTATCAATCTAACTCATATTATTAACCATATTATGCTTATATGATCGACAGAACGACAATTACTATACTTATTACACTAACTATTATCAATCTAACTCATATTATTAGCCATGTTATGCTTATATGATCGATAGAACGACAATTACTATACTTATTGCTCTTATTATTATCAATCTAACTCATATTATTAGCCATATTGTGCTTATATGATCGACAGAACACCAATTACTATACTCATTACTCTTATTATTATCAATCTAACTCATATTATTAGCCCATATTATGCTTATATGATCGATAGAACGACAATTACTATACTCACTACTCTTATTATTATCAATCTAACTATTACTTATTAGACATATTATGCTTATGTGATCGATTAGAACGACAATTACTATACTTATTACTCTTCATTATTATCAATCTAACTCATATTATTAGCCATACTATGCTTATATGATCGATAGAACGACAATTACTATACTCATTACTCTTACTATTATCAATCTAACTCATATTATTAGCCATACTATGCTTATATGATCGATAGAACGACAATTACTATACTTATTACTCTTATTATTATCAACCTAACTCATATTATTAGCCATTTTATGCTTATATGATCGGGAGAACGACAATTACTATACTTATTACACTCACTATTATCAATCTAACTCATATTATTAACCATATTATGCTTATATGATCGACAGAACGACAATTACTATACTTATTACACTAACTATTATCAATCTAACTCATATTATTAGCCATATTATGCTTATATGATCGATAGAACGACAATTACTATACTTATTGCTCTTATTATTATCAATCTAACTCATATTATTAGCCATATTATGCTTATATGATCGACAGAACGCCAATTACTATACTCATTACTCTTATTGTTATCAATCTAACTCATATTATTAGCCATATTATGCTTATATGATCGATAGAACGACACTTACTATACTCACAACTCCTATTATTATCAATCTAACTAATATTATTAGCCATATTATGCTTAGTGTGATCGATAGAACGACAATTACTATACTTATTACTCTTATTATTATCAATCTAACTCATATTATTAGCCATACTATGCTTATATGATCGATAGAACGACAATTACTATACTTATTACTCTTATTATTATCAACCTAACTCATATTATTAGCCATATTATGCTTATATGATCGATAGAACGACAATTACTATACTTATTGCTCTTATTATTATCAACCTAACTCATATTATTAGCCATATTATGCTTATATGATCGATAGAACGACAATTACTATACTCATTACTCTTACTATTATCAATCTAACTCATATTATTAGCCATTTTATGCTTATATGATCGGGAGAACGACAATTACTATACTTATTACACTCACTATTATCAACCTAACTCATATTATTAACCATATTATGCTTATATGATCGACAGAACGACAATTACTATACTTATTACACTAACTATTATCAATCTAACTCATATTATTAGCCATATTATGCTTATATGATCGATAGAACGACAATTACTATACTCATTACTCATACTATTATCAATCTAACTCATATTATTAGCCATATTATGCTTATATGATCGATAGAACGACAATTACTATACTCATTACTCTTACTATTATCAATCTAACTCATATTATTAGCCATTTTATGCTTATATGATCGGGAGAACGACAATTACTATACTTATTACACTCACTATTATCAATCTAACTCATATTATTAACCATATTATGCTTATATGATCGACAGAACGACAATTACTATACTTATTACACTAACTATTATCAATCTAACTCATATTATTAGCCATATTATGCTTATATGATCGATAGAACGACAATTACTATACTCATTACTCATACTATTATCAATCTAACTCATATTATTAGCCATATTATGCTTATATGATCGATAGAACGACAATTACTATACTCATTACTCTTACTATTATCAATCTAACTCATATTATTAGCCATTTTATGCTTATATGATCGGGAGAACGACAATTACTATACTTATTACACTCACTATTATCAATCTAACTCATATTATTAACCATATTATGCTTATATGATCGACAGAACGACAATTACTATACTTATTACACTAACTATTATCAATCTAACTCATATTATTAGCCATATTATGCTTATATGATCGATAGAACGACAATTACTATACTTATTGCTCTTATTATTATCAATCTAACTCATATTATTAGCCATATTATGCTTATATGATCGACAGAACGCCAATTACTATACTCATTACTCTTATTGTTATCAATCTAACTCATATTATTAGCCATATTATGCTTATATGATCGATAGAACGACAATTACTATACTCACTACTCTTATTATTATCAATCTAACTATTATTATTAGACATATTATGCTTATGTGATCGATAGAACGACAATTACTATACTTATTACTCTTATTATTATCAATCTAACTCATATTATTAGCCATACTATGCTTATATGATCGATAGAACGACAATTACTATACTTATTACTCTTATTATTATCAACCTAACTCATATTATTAGCCATATTATGCTTATATGATCGATAGAACGACAATTACTATACTCATTACTCTTACTATTATCAATCTAACTCATATTATTAGCCATTTTATGCTTATATGATCGGCAGAACGACAATTACTATACTCATTACTCTTATTATTATCAATCTAACTCATATTATTAGCCATATTATGCTTATATGATCGATAGAACGACAATTACTATACTCACTACTCTTATTATTATCAATCTAACTATTATTATTAGACATATTATGCTTATGTGATCGATAGAACGACAATTACTATACTTATTACTCTTATTATTATCAATCTAACTCATATTATTAGCCATACTATGCTTATATGATCGATAGAACGACAATTACTATACTTATTACTCTTATTATTATCAACCTAACTCATATTATTAGCCATATTATGCTTATATGATCGATAGAACGACAATTACTATACTCATTACTCTTACTATTATCAATCTAACTCATATTATTAGCCATTTTATGCTTATATGATCGGGAGAACGACAATTACTATACTTATTACACTCACTATTATCAATCTAACTCATATTATTAACCATATTATGCTTATATGATCGACAGAACGACAATTACTATACTTATTACACTAACTATTATCAATCTAACTCATATTATTAACCATATTATGCTTATATGATCGGGAGAACGACAATTACTATACTTATTACACTCACTATTATCAATCTAACTCATATTATTAACCATATTATGCTTATATGATCGACAGAACGACAATTACTATACTTATTACACTAACTATTATCAATCTAACTCATATTATTAGCCATATTATGCTTATATGATCGATAGAACGACAATTACTATACTTATTGCTCTTATTATTATCAATCTAACTCATATTATTAGCCATATTATGCTTATATGATCGACAGAACGCCAATTACTATACTCATTACTCTTATTGTTATCAATCTAACTCATATTATTAGCCATATTATGCTTATATGATCGATAGAACGACACTTACTATACTCACAACTCTTATTATTATCAATCTAACTAATATTATTAGCCATATTATGCTTATGTGATCGATAGAACGACAATTACTATACTTATTACTCTTATTATTATCAATCTAACTCATATTATTAGCCATACTATGCTTATATGATCGATAGAACGACAATTACTATACTTATTACTCTTATTATTATCAACCTAACTCATATTATTAGCCATATTATGCTTATATGATCGATAGAACGACAATTACTATACTCATTACTCTTACTATTATCAATCTAACTCATATTATTAGCCATTTTATGCTTATATGATCGGCAGAACGACAATTACTATACTCATTACTCTTATTATTATCAATCTAACTCATATTATTAGCCATATTATGCTTATATGATCGATAGAACGACAATTACTATACTCACTACTCTTATTATTATCAATCTAACTATTATTATTAGACATATTATGCTTATGTGATCGATAGAACGACAATTACTATACTTATTACTCTTATTATTATCAATCTAACTCATATTATTAGCCATACTATGCTTATATGATCGATAGAACGACAATTACTATACTTATTACTCTTATTATTATCAACCTAACTCATATTATTAGCCATATTATGCTTATATGATCGATAGAACGACAATTACTATACTCATTACTCTTACTATTATCAATCTAACTCATATTATTAGCCATTTTATGCTTATATGATCGGGAGAACGACAATTACTATACTTATTACACTCACTATTATCAATCTAACTCATATTATTAACCATATTATGCTTATATGATCGACAGAACGACAATTACTATACTTATTACACTAACTATTATCAATCTAACTCATATTATTAGCCATATTATGCTTATATGATCGATAGAACGACAATTACTATACTCATTACTCATACTATTATCAATCTAACTCATATTATTAGCCATATTATGCTTATATGATCGATAGAACGACAATTACTATACTCATTACTCTTACTATTATCAATCTAACTCATATTATTAGCCATTTTATGCTTATATGATCGGGAGAACGACAATTACTATACTTATTACACTCACTATTATCAATCTAACTCATATTATTAACCATATTATGCTTATATGATCGACAGAACGCCAATTACTATACTCATTACTCTTATTGTTATCAATCTAACTCATATTATTAGCCATATTATGCTTATATGATCGATAGAACGACACTTACTATACTCACAACTCTTATTATTATCAATCTAACTAATATTATTAGCCATATTATGCTTATGTGATCGATAGAACGACAATTACTATACTTATTACTCTTATTATTATCAATCTAACTCATATTATTAGCCATACTATGCTTATATGATCGATAGAACGACAATTACTATACTTATTACTCTTATTATTATCAACCTAACTCATATTATTAGCCATATTATGCTTATATGATCGATAGAACGACAATTACTATACTTATTGCTCTTATTATTATCAACCTAACTCATATTATTAGCCATATTATGCTTATATGATCGATAGAACGACAATTACTATACTCACTACTCTTATTATTATCAATCTAACTATTATTATTAGACATATTATGCTTATGTGATCGATAGAACGACAATTACTATACTTATTACTCTTATTATTATCAATCTAACTCATATTATTAGCCATACTATGCTTATATGATCGATAGAACGACAATTACTATACTTATTACTCTTATTATTATCAACCTAACTCATATTATTAGCCATATTATGCTTATATGATCGATAGAACGACAATTACTATACTCATTACTCTTACTATTATCAATCTAACTCATATTATTAGCCATATTATGCTTATATGATCGATAGAACGACAATTACTATACTCATTACTCATACTATTATCAATCTAACTCATATTATTAGCCATATTATGCTTATATGATCGATAGAACGACAATTACTATACTCATTACTCTTACTATTATCAATCTAACTCATATTATTAGCCATTTTATGCTTATATGATCGGGAGAACGACAATTACTATACTTATTACACTCACTATTATCAATCTAACTCATATTATTAACCATATTATGCTTATATGATCGACAGAACGACAATTACTATACTTATTACACTAACTATTATCAATCTAACTCATATTATTAGCCATATTATGCTTATATGATCGATAGAACGACAATTACTATACTTATTGCTCTTATTATTATCAATCTAACTCATATTATTAGCCATATTGTGCTTATATGATCGACAGAACGCCAATTACTATACTCATTACTCTTATTATTATCAATCTAACTCATATTATTAGCCATATTATGCTTATATGATCGATAGAACGACAATTACTATACTCACTACTCTTATTATTATCAATCTAACTATTATTATTAGACATATTATGCTTATGTGATCGATAGAACGACAATTACTATACTTATTACTCTTATTATTATCAATCTAACTCATATTATTAGCCATACTATGCTTATATGATCGATAGAACGACAATTACTATACTTATTACTCTTATTATTATCAACCTAACTCATATTATTAGCCATATTATGCTTATATGATCGATAGAACGACAATTACTATACTCATTACTCTTACTATTATCAATCTAACTCATATTATTAGCCATTTTATGCTTATATGATCGGCAGAACGACAATTACTATACTTATTACACTCACTATTATCAATCTAACTCATATTATTAACCATATTATGCTTATATGATCGACAGAACGACAATTACTATACTTATTACACTAACTATTATCAATCTAACTAATATTATTAGCCATATTATGCTTATGTGATCGATAGAACGACAATTACTATACTCATTACTCTTATTGTTATCAATCTAACTCATATTATTAGCCATATTATGCTTATGTGATCGATAGAACGACAATTACTATACTTATTACTCTTATTATTATCAACCTAACTCATATTATTAGCCATATTATGCTTATATGATCGATAGAACGACAACTACTATACTTATTGCTCTTATTATTATCAATCTAACTCATATTATTAGCCATTTTATGCTTATATGATCGGGAGAACGACAATTACTATACTTATTACACTCACTATTATCAATCTAACTCATATTATTAACCATATTATGCTTATATGATCGACAGAACGCCAATTACTATACTCATTACTCTTATTGTTATCAATCTAACTCATATTATTAGCCATATTATGCTTATATGATCGATAGAACGACACTTACTATACTCACAACTCTTATTATTATCAATCTAAATAATATTATTAGCCATATTATGCTTATATGATCGACAGAACGCCAATTACTATACTCATTACTCTTATTGTTATCAATCTAACTCATATTATTAGCCATATTATGCTTATGTGATCGATAGAACGACAATTACTATACTTATTACTCTTATTATTATCAACCTAACTCATATTATTAGCCATATTATGCTTATATGATCGATAGAACGACACTTACTATACTCACAACTCTTATTATTATCAATCTAAATAATATTATTAGCCATATTATGCTTATGTGATCGATAGAACGACAATTACTATACTTATTACTCTTATTATTATCAATCTAACTCATATTATTAGCCATACTATGCTTATATGATCGATAGAACGACAATTACTATACTTATTACTCTTATTATTATCAACCTAACTCATATTATTAGCCATATTATGCTTATATGATCGATAGAACGACAATTACTATACTTATTGCTCTTATTATTATCAATCTAACTCATATTATTAGCCATATTGTGCTTATATGATCGACAGAACGCCAATTACTATACTCATTACTCTTATTATTATCAATCTATCTCATATTATTAGCCATATTATGCTTATATGATCGATAGAACGACAATTACTATACTCACTACTCTTATTATTATCAATCTAACTATTATTATTAGACATATTATGCTTATGTGATCGATAGAACGACAATTACTATACTTATTACTCTTATTATTATCAATCTAACTCATATTATTAGCCATACTATGCTTATATGATCGATAGAACGACAATTACTATACTTATTACTCTTATTATTATCAACCTAACTCATATTATGAGCCATATTATGCTTATATGATCGATAGAATGACAATTACTATACTCATTACACTCACTATTATCAATCTAACTCATATTATTAACCATATTATGCTTATATGATCGACAGAACGACAATTACTATACTTATTACAGTAACTATTATCAATCTAACTCATATTATTAGCCATATTATGCTTATATGATCGATAGAACGACAATTACTATACTTATTGCTCTTATTATTATCAATCTAACTCATATTATTAGCCATATTATGCTTATATGATCGACAGAACGCCAATTACTATACTCATTACTCTTATTGTTATCAATCTAACTCATATTATTAGCCATATTATGCTTATATGATCGATATAACGACACTTACTATACTCATTACTCTTATTATTATCAATCTAACTCATATTATTAGCCATATTATGCTTACATGATCGATACGACGACAATTAGTATACTCATTACTCTTATTATTATCAATCTAACTCATATTATTAGCCATATTATGCTTATATGATCGATAGGACGACAATTACTATACTCATTACTCTTATTATTATCAATCTAACTCATATTATTAGCCATATTATGCTTATATGATCGATAGAACGACAATTACTCTACTTATTACTCTCATTATTATCAATCTAACTCATATTATTAGCCATATTATGGTTATATGACCGATAGAACGACAATTACTATACTTATTACTCTTATTATTATCAATCTAACTCATATTATTAGCCATATTATGCTCATATGATCGACAGAACGTCAATTACTATACTTATTACACTAACTATTATCAATCTAACTCATATTATTAGCCATATTATGCTTATATGATCGATAGAACTACAACTACTATACTCATTACTCTTATTATTATCAATTTAACTCATATTATTAGCCATATTATGCTTATGTGATCGATAGAACGAAATTAATATACTTATTACTCCTATTATTATCAATCAAACTCATATTATTAGCCATACTATGCTTATATGATCGATGGAACGACAATTACTATGCTCACTACTCTTATTATTATCAATCTAACTCAGCTTATTAGCCATATTATGCTTATATGATCGATAGAACGACAATTACTATACTCATTACTCTTACTATTATCAATCTAACTCATATTATTAGCCATTTTATGCTTATATGATCGGGGAGAACGACAATTACTATACTTATTACACTCACTATTATCAATCTAACTCATATTATTAACCATATTATGCTTATATGATCGACAGAACGCCAATTACTATACTCATTACTCTTATTGTTATCAATCTAACTCATATTATTAGCCATATTATGCTTATATGATCGATAGAACGACAATTACTATACTTACTACTCTTATTATTATCAACCTAACTCATATTATTAGCCATATTATGCTTATATGATCGATAGAACGACAATTACTATACTTATTGCTCTTATTATTATCAATCTAACTCATATTATTAGCCATATTGTGCTTATATGATCGACAGAACGCCAATTACTATACTCATTACTCTTATTATTATCAATCTAACTCATATTATTAGCCATATTATGCTTATATGATCGATAGAACGACAATTACTATACTCACTACTCTTATTATTATCAATCTAACTATTATTATTAGACATATTATGCTTATGTGATCGATAGAACGACAATTACTATACTTATTACTCTTATTATTATCAATCTAACTCATATTATTAGCCATACTATGCTTATATGATCGATAGAACGACAATTACTATACTTATTACTCTTATTATTATCAACCTAACTCATATTATTAGCCATATTATGCTTATATTAACGATAGAACGACAATTACTATACTCATTACTCTTACTATTATCAATCTAACTCATATTATTAGCCATTTTATGCTTATGTGATCGGGGAGAACGACAATTACTATACTTATTACACTCACTATTATCAATCTAACTCATATTATTAACCATATTATGCTTATATGATCGACAGAACGACAATTACTATACTTATTACACTAACTATTATCAATCTAACTCATATTATTAGCCATATTATGCTTATGTGATCGATAGAACGACAATTACTATACTTATTGCTCATATTATTATCAATCTAACTCATATTATTAGCCATATTCTGCCTATATGATCGATAGGACGACAATTACTATACTCATTACTCTTATTATTATCAATCTAACTCATATTATTAGCCATATTATGCTTACATGATCGATACGACGACAATTAGTATACTCATTACTCTTGTTATTATCAATCTAACTCATATTATTAGCCATATTATGCTTATATGATCGATAGGACGACAATTACTATACTCATTACTCTTATTATTATCAATCTAACTCATATTATTAGCCATATTATGCTTATATGATCGATAGAACGACAATTACTCTACTTATTACTCTCATTATTATCAATCTAACTCATATTATTAGCCATATTATGCTCATATGATCGACAGAACGTCAATTACTATACTTATTACACTAACTATTATCAATCTAACTCATATTATTAGCCATATTATGCTTATATGATCGATAGAACTACAACTACTATACTCATTACTCTTATTATTATCAATTTAACTCATATTATTAGCCATATTATGCTTATGTGATCGATAGAACGAAATTACTATACTTATTACTCCTATTATTATCAATCAAACTCATATTATTAGCCATACTATGCTTATATGATCGATGGAACGACAATTACTATGCTCACTACTCTTATTATTATCAATCTAACTCAGCTTATTAGCCATATTATGCTTATATGATCGATAGAACGACAATTACTATACTCATTACTCTTACTATTATCAATCTAACTCATATTATTAGCCATTTTATGCTTATATGATCGGGAGAACGACAATTACTATACTTATTAGACTAACTATTATCAATCTAACTCATATTATTAGCCATATTATGCTTATATGATCGATAGAACGACAATTACTATACTTATTGCTCTTATTATTATCAATCTAACTAATATTATTAGCCATATTATGCTTATGTGATCGATAGAACGACAATTACTATACTTATTACTCTTATTATTATCAATCTAACTCATATTATTAGCCATACTATGCTTATATGATCGATAGAACGACAATTACTATACTTATTACTCTTATTATTATCAACCTAACTCATATTATTAGCCATATTATGCTTATATGATCGATAGAACGACAATTACTATACTCATTACTCTTACTATTATCAATCTAACTCATATTATTAGCCATTTTATGCTTATATGATCGGGAGAACGACAATTACTATACTTATTACACTCACTATTATCAATCTAACTCATATTATTAACCATATTATGCTTATATGATCGACAGAACGACAATTACTATACTTATTACACTAACTATTATCAATCTAACTCATATTATTAGCCATATTATGCTTATATGATCGATAGAACGACAATTACTATACTCATTACTCTTACTATTATCAATCTAACTCATATTATTAGCCATTTTATGCTTATATGATCGGGAGAACGACAATTACTATACTTATTACACTCACTATTATCAATCTAACTCATATTATTAACCATATTATGCTTATATGATCGACAGAACGACAATTACTATACTTATTACACTAACTATTATCAATCTAACTCATATTATTAGCCATATTATGCTTATATGATCGATAGAACGACAATTACTATACTCATTACTCATACTATTATCAATCTAACTCATATTATTAGCCATATTATGCTTATATGATCGATAGAACGACAATTACTATACTCATTACTCTTACTATTATCAATCTAACTCATATTATTAGCCATTTTATGCTTATATGATCGGGAGAACGACAATTACTATACTTATTACACTCACTATTATCAATCTAACTCATATTATTAACCATATTATGCTTATATGATCGACAGAACGACAATTAGTATACTTATTACACTAACTATTATCAATCTAACTCATATTATTAGCCATATTATGCTTATATGATCGATAGAACGACAATTACTATACTTATTGCTCTTATTATTATCAATCTAACTCATATTATTAGCCATATTGTGCTTATATGATCGACAGAACGCCAATTACTATACTCATTACTCTTATTATTATCAATCTAACTCATATTATTAGCCATATTATGCTTATATGATCGATAGAACGACAATTACTATACTCATTACTCTTACTATTATCAATCTAACTCATATTATTAGCCATTTTATGCTTATATGATCGGGAGAACGACAATTACTATACTTATTACACTCACTATTATCAATCTAACTCATATTATTAACCATATTATGCTTATATGATCGACAGAACGACAATTACTATACTTATTACACTAACTATTATCAATCTAACTCATATTATTAGCCATATTATACTTATATGATCGATAGAACGACAATTACTATACTCATTACTCATACTATTATCAATCTAACTCATATTATTAGCCATATTATGCTTATATAATCGATAGAACGACAATTACTATACTCATTACCCTTACTATTATCAATCTAACTCATATTATTAGCCATTTTATGCTTATATGATCGGGAGAACGACAATTACTATACTTATTACACTCACTATTATCAATCTAACTCATATTATTAACCATATTATGCTTATATGATCGACAGAACGACAATTACTATACTCATTACTCTTACTATTATCAATCTAACTCATATTATTAGCCATTTTATGCTTATATGATCGGGAGAACGACAATTACTATACTTATTACACTCACTATTATCAATCTAACTCATATTATTAACCATATTATGCTTATATGATCGACAGAACGACAATTACTATACTTATTACACTAACTATTATCAATCTAACTCATATTATTAGCCATATTATGCTTATATGATCGATAGAACGACAATTACTATACTCATTGCTCATACTATTATCAATCTAACTCATATTATTAGCCATATTATGCTTATATGATCGATAGAACGACAATTACTATACTCATTACTCTTACTATTATCAATCTAACTCATATTATTAGCCATTTTATGCTTATATGATCGGGAGAACGACAATTACTATACTTATTACACTCACTATTATCAATCTAACTCATATTATTAACCATATTATGCTTATATGATCGACAGAACGACAATTACTATACTTATTACACTAACTATTATCAATCTAACTCATATTATTAGCCATATTATGCTTATATGATCGATAGAACGACAATTACTATACTTATTGCTCTTATTATTATCAATCTAACTAATATTATTAGCCATATTATGCTTATGTGATCGATAGAACGACAATTACTATACTTATTACTCTTATTATTATCAATCTAACTCATATTATTAGCCATACTATGCTTATATGATCGATAGAACGACAATTACTATACTTATTACTCTTATTATTATCAACCTAACTCATATTATTAGCCATATTATGCTTATATGATCGATAGAACGACAATTACTATACTCATTACTCTTACTATTATCAATCTAACTCATATTATTAGCCATTTTATGCTTATATGATCGGGAGAACGACAATTACTATACTTATTACACTCACTATTATCAATCTAACTCATATTATTAACCATATTATGCTTATATGATCGACAGAACGACAATTACTATACTTATTACACTAACTATTATCAATCTAACTCATATTATTAGCCATATTATGCTTATATGATCGATAGAACGACAATTACTATACTTATTGCTCTTATTATTATCAATCTAACTAATATTATTAGCCATATTATGCTTATGTGATCGATAGAACGACAATTACTATACTTATTACTCTTATTATTATCAATCTAACTCATATTATTAGCCATACTATGCTTATATGATCGATAGAACGACAATTACTATACTTATTACTCTTATTATTATCAACCTAACTCATATTATTAGCCATATTATGCTTATATGATCGATAGAACGACAATTACTATACTCATTACTCTTACTATTATCAATCTAACTCATATTATTAGCCATTTTATGCTTATATGATCGGGAGAACGACAATTACTATACTTATTACACTCACTATTATCAATCTAACTCATATTATTAACCATATTATGCTTATATGATCGACAGAACGACAATTACTATACTTATTACACTAACTATTATCAATCTAACTCATATTATTAGCCATATTATGCTTATATGATCGATAGAACGACAATTACTATACTCATTACTCATACTATTATCAATCTAACTCATATTATTAGCCATATTATGCTTATATTGTCGATAGAACGACAATTACTATACTCATTACTCTTACTATTATCAATCTAACTCATATTATTAGCCATTTTATGCTTATATGATCGGGAGAACGACAATTACTATACTTATTACACTCACTATTATCAATCTAACTCATATTATTAACCATATTATGCTTATATGATCGACAGAACGCCAATTACTATACTCATTACTCTTATTGTTATCAATCTAACTCATATTATTAGCCATATTATGCTTATATGATCGATAGAACGACACTTACTATACTCACAACTCTTATTATTATCAATCTAACTAATATTATTAGCCATATTATGCTTATGTGATCGATAGAACGACAATTACTATACTCATTACTCTTATTATTATCAATCTAACTCATATTATTAGCCATATTATGCTTATATGATCGATAGAACTACAATTACTATACTCACTACTCTTATTATTATCAATCTAACTATTATTATTAGACATATTATGCTTATGTGATCGATAGAACGACAATTACTATACTTATTACTCTTATTATTATCAATCTAACTCATATTATTAGCCATACTATGCTTATATGATCGATAGAACGACAATTACTATACTTATTACTCTTATTATTATCAACCTAACTCATATTATTAGCCATATTATGCTTATATGATCGATAGAACGACAATTACTATACTCATTACTCTTACTATTATCAATCTAACTCATATTATTAGCCATTTTATGCTTATATGATCGGGAGAACGACAATTACTATACTTATTACAGTCACTATTATCAATCTAACTCATATTATTAACCATATTATGCTTATATGATCGACAGAACGACAATTACTATACTTATTACACTAACTATTATCAATCTAACTCATATTATTAGCCATATTATGCTTATATGATCGATAGAACGACAATTACTATACTCATTACTCATACTATTATCAATCTAACTCATATTATTAGCCATATTATGCTTATATGATCGATAGAACGACAATTACTATACTCATTACTCTTACTATTATCAATCTAACTCATATTATTAGCCATTTTATGCTTATATGATCGGGAGAACGACAATTACTATACTTATTACACTCACTATTATCAATCTAACTCATATTATTAACCATATTATGCTTATATGATCGACAGAACGACAATTACTATACTTATTACACTAACTATTATCAATCTAACTCATATTATTAGCCATATTATGCCTATATGATCGATAGAACGACAATTACTATACTTATTGCTCTTATTATTATCAATCTAACTAATATTATTAGCCATATTATGCTTATGTGATCGATAGAACGACAATTACTATACTTATTACTCTTATTATTATCAATCTAACTCATATTATTAGCCATACTATGCTTATATGATCGATAGAACGACAATTACTATACTTATTACTCTTATTATTATCAACCTAACTCATATTATTAGCCATATTATGCTTATATGATCGATAGAACGACAATTACTATACTCATTACTCTTACTATTATCAATCTAACTCATATTATTAGCCATTTTATGCTTATATGATCGGCAGAACGACAATTACTATACTTATTACACTCACTATTATCAATCTAACTCATATTACTAACCATATTATGCTTATATGATCGACAGAACGCCAATTACTATACTCATTACTCTTATTGTTATCAATCTAACTCATATTATTAGCCATATTATGCTTATATGATCGATAGAACGACACTTACTATACTCACGACTCTTATTATTATCAATCTAAATAATATTATTAGCCATATTATGCTTATGTGATCGATAGAACGACAATTACTATACTTATTACTCTTATTATTATCAATCTAACTCATATTATTAGCCATACTATGCTTATATGATCGATAGAACGACAATTACTATACTTATTACTCTTATTATTATCAACCTAACTCATATTATTAGCCATATTATGCTTATATGATCGATAGAACGACAATTACTATACTTATTGCTCTTATTATTATCAATCTAACTCATATTATTAGCCATATTGTGCTTATATGATCGACAGAACGCCAATTACTATACTCATTACTCTTATTATTATCAATCTAACTCATATTATTAGCCATATTATGCTTATATGATCGATAGAACGACAATTACTATACT
Organism: Megachile rotundata; assembly: GCF_050947335.1. Lineage (NCBI taxonomy): Eukaryota > Metazoa > Arthropoda > Insecta > Hymenoptera > Megachilidae > Megachile > Megachile rotundata. The sequence continues at coordinate 4,473 of NW_027474183.1, read as the reverse complement.
CACTACTCTTATTATTATCAATCTAACTATTATTATTAGACATATTATGCTTATGTGATCGATAGAACGACAATTACTATACTTATTACTCTTATTATTATCAATCTAACTCATATTATTAGCCATACTATGCTTATATGATCGATAGAACGACATTTACTATACTTATTACTCTTATTATTATCAACCTAACTCATATTATTAGCCATATTATGCTTATATGATCGATAGAACGACAATTACTATACTCATTACTCTTACTATTATCAATCTAACTCATATTATTAGCCATTTTATGCTTATATGATCGGGAGAACGACAATTACTATACTTATTACACTCACTATTATCAATCTAACTCATATTATTAACCATATTATGCTTATATGATCGACAGAACGACAATTACTATACTTATTACACTCACTATTATCAATCTAACTCATATTACTAACCATATTATGCTTATATGATCGACAGAACGCCAATTACTATACTCATTACTCTTATTGTTATCAATCTAACTCATATTATTAGCCATATTATGCTTATATGATCGATAGAACGACACTTACTATACTCACAACTCTTATTATGTATCAATCTAAAAAATATTATTAGCCATATTATGCTTATGTGATCGATAGAACGACAATTACTATACTTATTACTCTTATTATTATCAATCTAACTCATATTATTAGCCATACTATGCTTATATGATCGATAGAACGACAATTACTATACTTATTACTCTTATTGTTATCAACCTAACTCATATTATTAGCCATATTATGCTTATATGATCGATAGAACGACAATTACTATACTTATTGCTCTTATTATTATCAATCTAACTCATATTATTAGCCATATTGTGCTTATATGATCGACAGAACGCCAATTACTATACTCATTACTCTTATTATTATCAATCTAACTCATATTATTACCCATATTATGCTTATATGATCGATAGAACGACAATTACTATACTCATTACTCATACTATTATCAATCTAACTCATATTATTAGCCATATTATGCTTATATGATCGATAGAACGACAATTACTATACTCATTACTCTTACTATTATCAATCTAACTCATATTATTAGCCATTTTATGCTTATATGATCGGGGGAGAACGACAATTACTATACTTATTACACTCACTATTATCAATCTAACTCATATTATTAACCATATTATGCTTATATGATCGACAGAACGACAATTACTATACTTATTACACTAACTATTATCAATCTAACTCATATTATTAGCCATATTATGCTTATATGATCGATAGAACGACAGTTACTATACTCATTACTCATACTATTATCAATCTAACTCATATTATTAGCCATATTATGCTTATATGATCGATAGAACGACAATTACTATACTCATTACTCTTACTATTATCAATCTAACTCATATTATTAGCCATTTTATGCTTATATGATCGGGGAGAACGACAATTACTATACTTATTACACTCAGTATTATCAATCTAACTCATATTATTAACCATATTATGCTTATATGATCGGAGAACGACAATTACTATACTTATTACACTAACTATTATCAATCTAACTCATATTATTAGCCATATTATGCTTATATGATCGATAGAACGACAATTACTATACTTATTGCTCTTATTATTATCAATCTAACTAATATTATTAGCCATATTATGCTTATGTGATCGATAGAACGACAATTACTATACTTATTACTCTTATTATTATCAATCTAACTCATATTATTAGCCATACTATGCTTATATGATCGATAGAACGACAATTACTATACTTATTACTCTTATTATTATCAACCTAACTCATATTATTAGCCATATTATGCTTATATGATCGATAGAACGACAATTACTATACTCATTACTCTTACTATTATCAATCTAACTCATATTATTAGCCATTTTATGCTTATATGATCGGGAGAACGACAATTACTATACTTATTACACTCACTATTATCAATCTAACTCATATTATTAACCATATTATGCTTATATGATCGACAGAACGACAATTACTATACTTATTACACTAACTATTATCAATCTAACTCATATTATTAGCCATATTATGCTTATATGATCGATAGAACGACAATTACTATACTCATTACTCATACTATTATCAATCTAACTCATATTATTAGCCATATTATGCTTATATGATCGATAGAACGACAATTACTATACTCATTACTCTTACTATTATCAATCTAACTCATATTATTAGCCATTTTATGCTTATATGATCGGGAGAACGACAATTACTATACTTATTACACTCACTATTATCAATCTAACTCATATTATTAACCATATTATGCTTATATGATCGACAGAACGCCAATTACTATACTCATTACTCTTATTGTTATCAATCTAACTCATATTATTAGCCATATTATGCTTATATGATCGATAGAACGACACTTACTATACTCACAACTCTTATTATTATCAATCTAACTAATATTATTAGCCATATTATGCTTATGTGATCGATAGAACGACAATTACTATACTCATTACTCTTATTATTATCAATCTAACTCATATTATTAGCCATATTATGCTTATATGATCGATAGAACGACAATTACTATACTCACTACTCTTATTATTATCAATCTAACTATTATTATTAGACATATTATGCTTATGTGATCGACAGAACGACAATTACTATACTTATTACACTAACTATTATCAATCTAACTCATATTATTAGCCATATTATGCTTATATGATCGATAGAACGACAATTACTATACTCATTACTCATACTAATATCAATCTAACTCATATTATTAGCCATATTATGCTTATATGATCGATAGAACGACAATTACTATACTCATTACTCTTACTATTATCAATCTAACTCATATTATTAGCCATTTTATGCTTATATGATCGGGGAGAACGACAATTACTATACTTATTACACTCACTATTATCAATCTAACTCATATTATTAACCATATTATGCTTATATGATCGACAGAACGACAATTACTATACTTATTACACTAACTATTATCAATCTAACTCATATTATTAGCCATTTTATGCTTATATGATCGGCAGAACGACAATTACTATACTTATTACACTCACTATTATCAATCTAACTCATATTATTAACCATATTATGCTTATATGATCGACAGAACGACAATTACTATACTTATTACACTAACTATTATCAATCTAACTAATATTATTAGCCATATTATGCTTATGTGATCGATAGAACGACAATTACTATACTTATTACTCTTATTATTATCAATCTAACTCATATTATTAGCCATACTATGCTTATATGATCGATAGAACGACAATTACTATACTTATTACTCTTATTATTATCAACCTAACTCATATTATTAGCCATATTATGCTTATATAATCGATAGAACGACAATTACTATACTTATTACTCTTACTATTATCAATCTAACTCATATTATTAGCCATACTATGCTTATATGATCGATAGAACGACAATTACTATACTTATTACTCTTATTATTATCAACCTAACTCATATTATTAGCCATATTATGCTTATATGATCGATAGAACGACAATTACTATACTCATTACTCTTACTATTATCAATCTAACTCATATTATTAGCCATTTTATGCTTATATGATCGGGAGAACGACAATTACTATACTTATTACACTCACTATTATCAATCTAACTCATATTACTAACCATATTATGCTTATATGATCGACAGAACGCCAATTACTATACTCATTACTCTTATTGTTATCAATCTAACTCATATTATAGCCATATTATGCTTATATGATCGATAGAACGACACTTACTATACTCACAACTCTTATTATTATCAATCTAAATAATATTATTAGCCATATTATGCTTATGTGATCGATAGAACGACAATTACTATACTTATTACTCTTATTATTATCAATCTAACTCATATTATTAGCCATACTATGCTTATATGATCGATAGAACGACAATTACTATACTTATTACTCTTATTATTATCAACCTAACTCATATTATTAGCCATATTATGCTTATATGATCGATAGAACGACAATTACTATACTCACTACTCTTATTATTATCAATCTAACTATTATTATTAGACATATTATGCTTATGTGATCGATAGAACGACAATTACTATACTTATTACTCTTATTATTATCAATCTAACTCATATTATTAGCCATACTATGCTTATATGATCGATAGAACGACAATTACTATACTTATTACTCTTATTATTATCAACCTAACTCATATTATTAGCCATATTATGCTTATATGATCGATAGAACGACAATTACTATACTCATTACTCTTACTATTATCAATCTAACTCATATTATTAGCCATTTTATGCTTATATGATCGGGAGAACGAC
>NW_027474182.1:23321-72502 GCF_050947335.1 Megachile rotundata | reverse complement strand
GATCGATAGAACGACAATTACTATACTTATTACACTTATTATTATCAATCTAACTCATATTATTAGCCATATTATGCTTATATGATCGATAGAACGACAATTACTGTACTTATTACTCTTATTATTATCAATCTAACTCATATTATTAGCCATATTGTGCTTATATGATCGATAGAACGACAATTACTATACTTATTACTCTTATTATTATGAATCTAACTCATATTATTATCCACATTATGCTTATATGATCGATAGAACTACAATTACTATACTCATTACTCTTATTATTATCAATCCAACTCATATTATTAACCATATTATGCAGATATGATCGATAGAACTACAATTACTATACTCATTACTCTTATTATTATCAATCTAACTTCATATTATTAGCCATATTATGCTTATATGATCGATAGAACGACAATTACTATACTGACTACTCTTAGTATTATCAATCTAACTCATATTATTAGCCATATTATGCTTATATTATCGATAGAACGACAATTACTGTACTTATTACTCTTATTATTATCAATCTAACTCATATTATTAGCCATATTATGGTTAAATGATCGATTAGAACGACAATTACTATACTTATTACTCTTATTATTATCAATCTAACTCGTATTATTAGCCATATTATGCTTATATGATCGATTAGAACGACAAATACTATACTTACTACTCTGATTATTATCAATCTAACTCATATTATTAGCCTTAATTTTGCTTATATGATCGATAGAACGACAATTACTATACTCACTACTCTTAGTATTATCAATCTAACTCATATTATTAGCCATATTATGCTTATATGATCGAATAGAACGAGAATTACTATACTCACTACTCTTAGTATTATCAATCTAACTCATATTATTAGCCATATTATGCTTATATTATCGATAGAACGACAATTACTATACTTATTACTGTTATTATATCAATCTGACTCATATTATTAGCCATATTATGCTTAAATGATCGATAGAACGACAATTACTATACTTATTACTCTTATTATTATCAATCTAACTCGTATTATTAGCCATATTATGCTTATATGATCGATAGAACGACAAATACTATACTTACTACTCTGATTATTATCAATCTAACTCATATTATTAGCCCTTAATTTTGCTTATATGATCGATAGAACGACAATTACTATACTCACTACTCTTAGTATTATCAATCTAACTCATATTATTAGCCATATTATGCTTATATGATCGATAGAACGAGAATTACTATACTCACTACTCTTAGTATTATCAATCTAACTCATATTATTAGCCATATTATGCTTATATTATCGATAGAACGACAATTACTATACTTATTACTGTTATTATTATCAATCTGACTCATATTATTAGCCATATTATGCTTAAATGACCGATAGAACGACAATTACTATACTTATTACTCTTATTATTATCAATCTACCTCATATTATTAGCCATATTATGGTTAAATGATCGATAGAACGACAATTACTATACTTATTACTCTTATTATTATCAATCCAACTCATATTATTAACCATATTATGCAGATATGATCGATAGAACTACAATTACTATACTGATTACTCTTATTATTATCAATCTAACTCATATTATTAGCCATATTATGGTTAAATGATCGATAGAACGACAATTACTATACTTATTACTCTTATTATTATCAATCTAACTCGTATTATTAGCCATATTATGCTTAAATGATCGATAGAACGACAATTACTATACTTATTACTCTTATTATTATCAATCTAACTCGTATTATTAGCCATATTATGCTTATATGATCGATAGAACGACAAATACTATACTTATTACTCTTATTATTATCAATCTAACTCATATTATTAGCCATATTATGGTTAAATGATCGATAGAACGACAATTACTATACTTATTACTCTTATTATTATCAATCTAACTCGTATTATTAGCCATATTATGCTTATATGATCGATAGAACGACAAATACTATACTTACTACTCTGATTATTATCAATCTAACTCATATTATTAGCCATATTATGCTTATATGATCGATAGAACGACAATTACTATACTGACTACTCTTAGTATTATCAATCTAACTCATATTATTACCCATATTATGCTTATATTATCGATAGAACGACAATTACTATACTTATAACTCTTATTATTATCAATCTAACTCATATTATTAGCCATATTATGGTTAAATTATCGATAGAACGACAATTACTATACTTATTACTCTTATTATTATCAATCTAACTCGTATTATTAGCCATATTATGCTTATATGTTCGATTAGAACGACAAATACTATACTTACTACTCTGATTATTATCAATCTAACTCATATTATTAGCCTTAATTTTGCTTATATGATCGATAGAACGACAATTACTATACTCACTACTCTTAGTATTATCAATCTAACTCATATTATTAGCCATATTATGCTTATATGATCGATAGAACGAGAATTACTATACTCACTACTCTTAGTATTATCAATCTAACTCATATTATTAGCCATATTATGCTTATATTATCGATAGAACGACAATTACTATACTTATTACTGTTATTATTATCAATCTGACTCATATTATTAGCCATATTATGCTTAAATGACCGATAGAACGACAATTACTATACTTATTACTCTTATTATTATCAATCCAACTCATATTATTAACCATATTATGCAGATATGATCGATAGAAACTACAATTACTATACTCATTACTCTTATTATTATCAATCTAACTCATATTATTAGCCATATTATGCTTATATGATCGATAGAACGACAATTACTATACTGACTACTCTTAGTATTATCAATCTAACTCATATTATTAGCCATATTACGCTTATATTATCGATAGAACGACAATTACTATACTTATTACTCTTATTATTATCAATCTAACTGATATTATTAGCCATATTATGGTTAAATGATCGATAGAACGACAATTACTATACTTATTACTCTTATTATTATCAATCTAACTCGTATTATTAGCCATATTATGCTTATATGATCGATAGAACGACAAATACTATACTTACTACTCTGATTATTATCAATCTAACTCATATTATTAGCCTTAATTTTGCTTATATGATCGATAGAACGACAATTACTATACTCACTACTCTTAGTATTATCAATCTAACTCATATTATTAGCCATATTATGCTTATATGATCGATAGAACGAGAATTACTATACTCACTACTCTTAGTATTATCAATCTAACTCATATTATTAGCCATATGATGCTTATATTATCGATAGAGCGACAATTACTATACTTATTACTGTTATTATTATCAATCTAACTCATATTATTAGCCATATTATGCTTAAATGATCGATAGAACGACAATTGCTATACTTATTACTCTTATTATTATCAATCTATCTCGTATTATTAGCCATATTATGCTTATATGATCGATAGAACGACAAATACTATACTTATTACTCTTATTATTATCAATCTAACTCATATTATTAGCCATATTATGTTTAAATGATCGATAGAACGACAATTACTATACTTATTACTCTTACTATTATCAATCTAACTCGTATTATTAGCCATATTATGCTTATATGATCGATAGAACGACAATTACTATACTCACTACTCTTAGTATTATCAATCTAACTCATATTATTAGCCATATTATGCTTTTAGGATCGATAGAACGAGAATTACTATACTCACTACTCTTAGTATTATCAATCTAACTCATATTATTAGCCATATTATGCTTATATGATCGATAGAACTACAATTACTATACTCATTACTCTTATTATTATCAATCCAACTCATATTATTAACCATATTATGCAGATATGATCGATAGAACTACAATTACTATACTCATTACTCTTATTATTATCAATCTAACTCATATTATTAGCCATATTATGCTTATATGATCGATAGAACGACAATTACTATACTGACTACTCTTAGTATTATCAATCTAACTCATATTATTAGCCATATTACGCTTATATTATCGATAGAACGACAAATTACTATACTTATTACTCTTATTGTTATCAATCTAACTGATATTATTAGCCATATTATGGTTAAATGATCGATAGAACGACAATTACTATACTTATTACTCTTATTATTATCAATCTAACTCGTATTATTAGCCATATTATGCTTAAATGATCGATAGAACGACAATTACTATACTTATTACTCTTATTATTATCAATCTAACTCGTATTATTAGCCATATTATGCTTATATGATCGATAGAACGACAAATACTATACTTATTACTCTTATTATTATCAATCTAACTCATATTATTAGCCATATTATGGTTAAATGATGGATAGAACGACAATTACTATACTTATTACTCTTATTATTATCAATCTAACTCGTATTATTAGCCATATTATGCTTATATGATCGATAGAACGACAAATACTATACTTACTACTCTGATTATTATCAATCTAACTCATATTATTAGCCAATATTATGCTTATATGATCGATAGAACGAAAATTACTATACTCACTACTCTTAGTATTATCAATCTAACTCATATTATTAGCCATATTATGCTTACATGATCGATAGAACGAGAATTACTATACTCACTACTCTTAGTATTATCAATCTAACTCATATTATTAGCCATATTATGCTTATATTATCGATTAGAACGACAATTACTATACTTATTACTGTTATTATTATCAATCTGACTCATATTATTAGCCATATTATGCTTAAATTGAACGATAGAACGACAATTACTATACTTATTACTCTCATTATTATCAATCTAACTCATATTCTTAGCCATATTATGCTTATATGATCGATAGAACGACAAATACTATACTTATTACTCTTATTATTATCAATCTAACTCATATTATTAACCATATTATGCAATTATGATCGAATAGAACGACAATTACTATACTTATTACACTTATTATTATCAATCTAACTCATATTATTAGCCATATTATGCTTATATGATCGATAGAACGACAATTACCTGTACTTATTACTCTTATTATTATCAATCTAACTCATATTATTAGCCATATTGTGCTTATATGATCGATAGAACGACAATTACTATACTTATTACTCTTATTATTATGAATCTAACTCATATTATTATCCACATTATGCTTATATGATCGATAGAACTACAATTACTATACTCATTACTCTTATTATTATCAATCCAACTCATATTATTAACCATATAATGCAGATATGATCGATAGAACTACAATTACTATACTCATTACTCTTAGTATTATCAATCTAACTCATATTATTAGCCATATTATGCTTATATGATCGATAGAACGAGAATTACTATACTCACTACTCTTAGTATTATCAATCTAACTCATATTATTAGCCATATTATGCTTATATTATCGATAGAACGACAATTACTATACTTAATTACTGTTATTATTATCAATCTGACTCATATTATTAGCCATATTATGCTTAAATGACCGATAGAACGACAATTACTATACTTATTACTCTTATTATTATCAATCTACCTCATATTATTAGCCATATTATGGTTAAATGATCGATAGAACGACAATTACTATACTTATTACTCTTATTATTATCAATCCAACTCATATTATTAACCATATTATGCAGATATGATCGATAGAACTACAATTACTATACTCATTACTCTTATTATTATCAATCTAACTCATATTATTAGCCATATTATGGTTAAATGATCGATAGAACGACAATTACTATACTTATTACTCTTATTATAATCAATCTAACTCGTATTATTAGCCATATTATGCTTATATGATCGATAGAACGACAATTACTATACCTATTACTCTTATTATTATCAATCTAACTCGTATTATTAGCCATATTATGCTTAAATGATCGATAGAACGACAATCACTATACTTTACTCTTTATTATTATCAATCTAACTCGTATTATTAGCCATATTAAGCTCTATAATGATCGATAACGACGACAAATACTATACTTATTACTCTTATTATTATGAATCTAATCATATCAAATTAGCCACATTATGCCTTATATGAACGATAGAACTACCAATTACTATACTCATTACTCTTATTATAACAAACCAACTCAAATTATTAACCATATTATGCAGATATGATCGATAGAACGACACACTAACACTAAACTCATTACTCTTATTATTATCAATCTAACTCATTATTATTAGCCATATTCTGCTTATATGATCGATAGAACGACAAATCACTATACCTATTACTCTTATTATTATCAATCAAACTCGTACATATATCCATACAAATCATCGAAACTACAATACCTACACAAACTCAAAAACTAACAAACTCAACCACTACAACAAATCCCCACAATTAATCACCATAACTCATATCTGAAACACACCAAACAACACTACTAAAAAAACAACATAACTATAACTCCAACAAAGTTAAAAATAACTCGATACTCCAACCGACACAATACTATACTAACTACTCCAAATATCACAACTAACTCATATAATCAGCCAATATATGCTTATATATCGATAACGACAAACTACCAAACAACACTCACTATTACTAATCACTACTCAACAAAACTCAAATATACCATCTACTATAAGATCGATAGAACGACAAATACTAACTCAACTAATCTTCAGTATATCAATCTAACTCAATATCCAAATTAATTTATCTGATCGACTAGAACGAGCAATACAATACTCCCTAACTCTAGTATATCAATCTAACTCATATTATTAGCCATATTATGCTTATAATATCGACTAGAACGAACAACAAATCATATACATATTACTGTTAATTATTATCAATCAACCTCAATACTAACTAGCCAATTATGCAAAAATGAACGATACTGAACTACACAATCACAATACTACTATTACTCTCAATATTATCAATCTACAAATATTATCCATATTATGCTATATGATCTGATAGAACACGACAACTAACTATACCTTATACACTATTATACAATCAACTCTAACTCATAATTCACATAGTATGCACTTATGATCGATCAGAACCGACAATTACTACAACTACTATATACTTATCATATCACATACTCATCATAAATTAGCCACTATTATGCTTATATGATCGATAGAACGCAATACTGTACTAATAACTCTCTCCTACCTCACACTCACTATTAGAATAAAATACTATACATACACTCAACAAATAACCACAAACTAACCTACATCATAATACAGATAATAGCAATACTGTCGTTCTATCGATCATAACATAAGCATTTAATAAGATATAATTAATAATAAGTAATAAAATGTCGATCTAATCGACTCATAATTGCTATAATATAATATGAGTTAGATTGATAATAATAAGAGTAATAAGTATAGTATTTGTCGTTCTATCGATCATATAAGCATAATATGCTAAGAAGATATGAGTTAGATTGATAATAATGAGAGTAATAAGTATAGTAATTGTCGTTCTATCGTTAATTTAAGCATAATATGGCTAATAATATAGTCAGATTGATAATAATACAGTAATAAGTATAGTAATTGTCGTTCTATCGATAATATAAGCATAATATGCTAATAATATGAGTTAGATTGATAATACTAAGAGTAGTGAGTATAGTAATTCTCGTTCTATCGATCATATAAGCATAATATGCTCTAATAATGAGTTAGATTGATAATACTAAGAGTAGTGAGTATAGTAATGTCGTTCTATCGATCATATAAGCATAATATGGCTAATAATATGAGTTAGATTGATAATAATCAGATTAGTAAGTATAGTATTTGTCGTTCTATCTATCATAAAGCATAATATGCTAATAATACTAGTTAGATTGATAATAATAAGAGTATAAGTATAGTAATAGTCGTTCTATCGATCATTTAACCCTAATATGGCTAATAATATGAGTTAGATTGATAATAAATAAGAGTAATAAGTATAGTATTTGTCGTTCTATCGATCATATAAGCATAATATGGCTAATAATACGAGTTAGATTGATAATAATAAGAGTAATAAGTATAGTGATTGTCGTTCTATCGATCATTTAAGCATAATATGGCTAATAATACGAGTTAGATTGATAATAATAAGAGTAATAGGTATAGTAATTGTCGTTCTATCGATCATATAAGCATAATATGGCTAATAATATGAGTTAGATTGATAATAATAAGAGTAATGAGTATAGTAATTGTAGTTCTATCGATCATATCTGCATAATATGGTTAATAATATGAGTTGGATTGATAATAATAAGAGTAATGAGTATAGTAATTGTAGTTCTATCGATCATATAAGCATAATGTGGCTAATGATATGAGTTAGATTCATAATAATAAGAGTAATAAGTATAGTATTTGTCGTTCTATCGATCATATAAGCATAATATGGCTAATTAATACGAGTTAGATTGATAATAATAAGAGTAATAAGTATAGTGATTGTCGTTCTATCGATCATTTAAGCATAATATGCTAATAATACGAGTTAGATTGATAATAATAAGAGTAATAGGTATAGTAATTGTCGTTCTATCGATCATATAAGCATAATATGGCTAATAATACGAGTTAGATTGATAATAATAAGAGTAATAAGTATAGTAATTGTCGTTCTATCGATCATTTAACCATAATATGGCTAATAATATGAGTTAGATTGATAATAATAAGAGTAATGAGTATAGTAATTGTAGTTCTATCGATCATATCTGCATAATATGGTTAATAATATGAGTTGGATTGATAATAATAAGAGTAATAAGTATAGTAATTGTCGTTCTATCGATCATTTAACCATAATATGGCTAATAATATGAGGTAGATTGATAATAATAAGAGTAATAAGTATAGTAATTGTCGTTCTATCGGTCATTTAAGCATAATATGGCTAATAATATGAGTCAGATTGATAATAATAACAGTAATAAGTATAGTAATTGTCGTTCTATCGATAATATAAGCATAATATGGCTAATAATATGAGTTAGATTGATAATACTAAGAGTAGTGAGTATAGTAATTCTCGTTCTATCGATCATATAAGCATAATATGGCTAATAATATGAGTTAGATTGATAATACTAAGAGTAATGAGTATAGTAATTGTAGTTCTATCGATCATATCTGCATTATATGGTTAATAATATGAGTTGGATTGATAATAATAAGAGTAATGAGTATAGTAATTGTAGTTCTATCGATCATATAAGCATAATGTGGATAATAATATGAGTTAGATTCATAATAATAAGAGTAATAAGTATAGTAATTGTCGTTCTATCGATCATATAAGCACAATATGGCTAATAATATGAGTTAGATTGATAATAATAAGAGTAATAAGTACAGTAATTGTCGTTCTATCGATCATATAAGCATAATATGGCTAATAATATGAGTTAGATTGATAATAATAAGTGTAATAAGTATAGTAATTGTCGTTCTATCGATCATAATTGCATAATATGGTTAATAATATGAGTTAGATTGATAATAATAAGAGTAATAAGTATAGTATTTGTCGTTCTATCGATCATATAAGCATAATATGGCTAAGAATATGAGTTAGATTGATAATAATGAGAGTAATAAGTATAGTAATTGTCGTTCTATCGTTCATTTAAGCATAATATGGCTAATAATATGAGTCAGATTGATAATAATAACAGTAATAAGTATAGTAATTGTCGTTCTATCGATAATATAAGCATAATATGGCTAATAATATGAGTTAGATTGATAATACTAAGAGTAGTGAGTATAGTAATTCTCGTTCTATCGATCATGTAAGCATAATATGGCTAATAATATGAGTTAGATTGATAATACTAAGAGTAGTGAGTATAGTAATTTTCGTTCTATCGATCATATAAGCATAATATGGCTAATAATATGAGTTAGATTGATAATAATCAGAGTAGTAAGTATAGTATTTGTCGTTCTATCGATCATATAAGCATAATATGGCTAATAATACGAGTTAGATTGATAATAATAAGAGTAATAAGTATAGTAATTGTCGTTCTATCCATCATTTAACCATAATATGGCTAATAATATGAGTTAGATTGATAATAATAAGAGTAATAAGTATAGTATTTGTCGTTCTATCGATCATATAAGCATAATATGGCTAATAATACGAGTTAGATTGATAATAATAAGAGTAATAAGTATAGTAATTGTCGTTCTATCGATCATTTAAGCATAATATGGCTAATAATACGAGTTAGATTGATAATAATAAGAGTAATAAGTATAGTAATTGTCGTTCTATCGATCATTTAACCATAATATGGCTAATAATATCAGTTAGATTGATAACAATAAGAGTAATAAGTATAGTAATTGTCGTTCTATCGATAATATAAGCGTAATATGGCTAATAATATGAGTTAGATTGATAATACTAAGAGTAGTCAGTATAGTAATTGTCGTTCTATCGATCATATAAGCATAATATGGCTAATAATATGAGTTAGATTGATAATAATAAGAGTAATGAGTATAGTAATTGTAGTTCTATCGATCATATCTGCATAATATGGTTAATAATATGAGTTGGATTGATAATAATAAGAGTAATGAGTATAGTAATTGTAGTTCTATCGATCATATAAGCATAATATGGCTAATAATATGAGTTAGATTGATAATACTAAGAGTAGTGAGTATAGTAATTCTCGTTCTATCGATCCTAAAAGCATAATATGGCTAATAATATGAGTTAGATTGATAATACTAAGAGTAGTGAGTATAGTAATTGTCGTTCTATCGATCATATAAGCATAATATGGCTAATAATACGAGTTAGATTGATAATAGTAAGAGTAATAAGTATAGTAATTGTCGTTCTATCGATCATTTAAACATAATATGGCTAATAATATGAGTTAGATTGATAATAATAAGAGTAATAAGTATAGTATTTGTCGTTCTATCGATCATATAAGCATAATATGGCTAATAATACGAGATAGATTGATAATAATAAGAGTAATAAGTATAGCAATTGTCGTTCTATCGATCATTTAAGCATAATATGGCTAATAATATGAGTTAGATTGATAATAATAACAGTAATAAGTATAGTAATTGTCGCTCTATCGATAATATAAGCATCATATGGCTAATAATATGAGTTAGATTGATAATACTAAGAGTAGTGAGTATAGTAATTCTCGTTCTATCGATCATATAAGCATAATATGGCTAATAATATGAGTTAGATTGATAATACTAAGAGTAGTGAGTATAGTAATTGTCGTTCTATCGATCATATAAGCAAAATTAAGGCTAATAATATGAGTTAGATTGATAATAATCAGAGTAGTAAGTATAGTATTTGTCGTTCTATCGATCATATAAGCATAATATGGCTAATAATACGAGTTAGATTGATAATAATAAGAGTAATAAGTATAGTAATTGTCGTTCTATCGATCATTTAACCATAATATGGCTAATAATATCAGTTAGATTGATAATAATAAGAGTAATAAGTATAGTAATTGTCGTTCTATCGATAATATAAGCGTAATATGGCTAATAATATGAGTTAGATTGATAATACTAAGAGTAGTCAGTATAGTAATTGTCGTTCTATCGATCATATAAGCATAATATGGCTAATAATATGAGTTAGATTGATAATAATAAGAGTAATGAGTATAGTAATTGTAGTTCTATCGATCATATCTGCATAATATGGTTAATAATATGAGTTGGATTGATAATAATAAGAGTAATAAGTATAGTAATTGTCGTTCTATCGGTCATTTAAGCATAATATGGCTAATAATATGAGTCAGATTGATAATAATAACAGTAATAAGTATAGTAATTGTCGTTCTATCGATAATATAAGCATAATATGGCTAATAATATGAGTTAGATTGATAATACTAAGAGTAGTGAGTATAGTAATTCTCGTTCTATCGATCATATAAGCATAATATGGCTAATAATATGAGTTAGATTGATAATACTAAGAGTAGTGAGTATAGTAATTGTCGTTCTATCGATCATATAAGCAAAATTAAGGCTAATAATATGAGTTAGATTGATAATAATCAGAGTAGTAAGTATAGTATTTGTCGTTCTATCGAACATATAAGCATAATATGGCTAATAATACGAGTTAGATTGATAATAATAAGAGTAATAAGTATAGTAATTGTCGTTCTATCGATAATTTAACCATAATATGGCTAATAATATGAGTTAGATTGATAATAATAAGAGTTATAAGTATAGTAATTGTCGTTCTATCGATAATATAAGCATAATATGGGTAATAATATGAGTTAGATTGATAATACTAAGAGTAGTCAGTATAGTAATTGTCGTTCTATCGATCATATAAGCATAATATGGCTAATAATATGAGTTAGATTGATAATAATCAGAGTAGTAAGTATAGTATTTGTCGTTCTATCGATCATATAAGCATAATATGGCTAATAATACGAGTTAGATTGATAATAATAAGAGTAATAAGTATAGTAATTGTCGTTCTATCGATCATTTAACCATAATATGGCTAATAATATGAGTTAGATTGATAATAATAAGAGTAATAAGTATAGTATTTGTCGTTCTATCGATCATATAAGCATAATATGGCTAATAATACGAGTTAGATTGATAATAATAAGAGTAATAAGTATAGTAATTGTCGTTCTATCGATCATTTAAGCATAATATGGCTAATAATACGAGTTAGATTGATAATAATAAGAGTAATAAGTATAGTAATTGTCGTTCTATCGATCATTTAACCATAATATGGCTAATAATATGAGTTAGATTGATAATAATAAGAGTAATCAGTATAGTAATTGTAGTTCTATCGATCATATCTGCATAATATGGTTAATAATATGAGTTGGATTGATAATAATAAGAGTAATAAGTATAGTAATTGTCGTTCTATCGATCATTTAACCATAATATGGCTAATAATATGAGGTAGATTGATAATAATAAGAGTAATAAGTATAGTAATTGTCGTTCTATCGGTCATTTAAGCATAATATGGCTAATAATATGAGTCAGATTGATAATAATAACAGTAATAAGTATAGTAATTGTCGTTCTATCGATAATATAAGCATAATATGGCTAATAATATGAGTTAGATTGATAATACTAAGAGTAGTGAGTATAGTAATTCTCGTTCTATCGATCATATAAGCATAATATGGCTAATAATATGAGTTAGATTGATAATACTAAGAGTAGTGAGTATAGTAATTGTCGTTCTATCGATCATATAAGCAAAATTAAGGCTAATAATATGAGTTAGATTGATAATAATCAGAGTAGTAAGTATAGTATTTGTCGTTCTATCGATCATATAAGCATAATATGGCTAATAATACGAGTTAGATTGATAATAATAAGAGTAATAAGTATAGTAATTGTCGTTCTATCGATCATTTAAGCATAATATGGCTAATAATATGAGTCAGATTGATAATAATAACAGTAATAAGTATAGTAATTGTCGTTCTATCGATAATATAAGCATAATATGGCTAATAATATGAGTTAGATTGATAATACTAAGAGTAGTGAGTATAGTAATTCTCGTTCTATCGATCATATAAGCATAATATGGCTAATAATATGAGTTAGATTGATAATACTAAGAGTAGTGAGTATAGTAATTGTCGTTCTATCGATCATATAAGCAAAATTAAGGCTAATAATATGAGTTAGATTGATAATAATCAGAGTAGTAAGTATAGTATTTGTCGTTCTATCGATCATATAAGCATAATATGGCTAATAATACGAGTTAGATTGATAATAATAAGAGTAATAAGTATAGTAATTGTCGTTCTATCGATCATTTAACCATAATATGGCTAATAATATGAGTTAGATTGATAATAATAAGAGTAATAAGTACAGTAATTGTCGTTCTATCGATAATATAAGCATAATATGGCTAATAATATGAGTTAGATTGATAATACTAAGAGTAGTCAGTATAGTAATTGTCGTTCTATCGATCATATAAGCATAATATGGCTAATAATATGAGTTAGATTGATAATAATAAGAGTAATGAGTATAGTAATTGTAGTTCTATCGATCATATCTGCATAATATGGTTAATAATATGAGTTGGATTGATAATAATAAGAGTAATGAGTATAGTAATTGTAGTTCTATCGATCATATAAGCATAATGTGGATAATAATATGAGTTAGATTCATAATAATAAGAGTAATAAGTATAGTAATTGTCGTTCTATCGATCATATAAGCACAATATGGCTAATAATATGAGTTAGATTGATAATAATAAGAGTAATAAGTACAGTAATTGTCGTTCTATCGATCATATAAGCATAATATGGCTAATAATATGAGTTAGATTGATAATAATAAGTGTAATAAGTATAGTAATTGTCGTTCTATCGATCATAATTGCATAATATGGTTAATAATATGAGTTAGATTGATAATAATAAGAGTAATAAGTATAGTATTTGTCGTTCTATCGATCATATAAGCATAATATGGCTAAGAATATGAGTTAGATTGATAATAATGAGAGTAATAAGTATAGTAATTGTCGTTCTATCGTTCATTTAAGCATAATATGGCTAATAATATGAGTCAGATTGATAATAATAACAGTAATAAGTATAGTAATTGTCGTTCTATCGATAATATAAGCATAATATGGCTAATAATATGAGTTAGATTGATAATACTAAGAGTAGTGAGTATAGTAATTCTCGTTCTATCGATCATATAAGCATAATATGGCTAATAATATGAGTTAGATTGATAATACTAAGAGTAGTGAGTATAGTAATTGTCGTTCTATCGATCATATAAGCATAATATGGCTAATAATATGAGTTAGATTGATAATAATCAGAGTAGTAAGTATAGTATTTGTCGTTCTATCGATCATATAAGCATAATATGGCTAATAATACGAGTTAGATTGATAATAATAAGAGTAATAAGTATAGTAATTGTCGTTCTATCGATCATTTAACCATAATATGGCTAATAATATGAGTTAGATTGATAATAATAAGAGTAATAAGTATAGTATTTGTCGTTCTATCGATCATATAAGCATAATATGGCTAATAATACGAGTTAGATTGATAATAATAAGAGTAATAAGTATAGTGATTGTCGTTCTATCGATCATTTAAGCATAATATGGCTAATAATACGAGTTAGATTGATAATAATAAGAGTAATAGGTATAGTAATTGTCGTTCTATCGATCATATAAGCATAATATGGCTAATAATATGAGTTAGATTGATAATAATAAGAGTAATGAGTATAGTAATTGTAGTTCTATCGATCATATCTGCATAATATGGTTAATAATATGAGTTGGATTGATAATAATAAGAGTAATGAGTATAGTAATTGTAGTTCTATCGATCATATAAGCATAATGTGGCTAATGATATGAGTTAGATTCATAATAATAAGAGTAATAAGTATAGTAATTGTCGTTCTATCGATCATATAAGCATAATATGGCTAATAATATGAGTTGGATTGATAATAATAAGAGTAATAAGTATAGTAATTGTCGTTCTATCGATCATATAAGCATAATATGGTTAATAATATGAGTTAGATTGATAATAATAAGAGTAATGAGTATAGTAATTGTAGTTCTATCGATCATATCTGCATAATATGGTTAATAATATGAGTTGGATTGATAATAATAAGAGTAATAAGTATAGTAATTGTCGTTCTATCGATCATTTAACCATAATATGGCTAATAATATGAGGTAGATTGATAATAATAAGAGTAGTAAGTATAGTATTTGTCGTTCTATCGATCATATAAGCATAATATGGCTAATAATACGAGTTAGATTGATAATAGTAAGAGTAATAAGTATAGTAATTGTCGTTCTATCGATAATATAAGCATACTATGGCTAATAATATGAGTTAGATTGATAATACTAAGGGTAGTGAGTATAGTAATTCTCGTTCTATCGATCATATAAGCATAATATGGCTAATAGTATGAGTTGGATTGATAATAATAAGAGTAATAAGTATAGTAATTGTCGTTCTATCGATCATATAAGCATAATATGGTTAATAATATGAGTTAGATTGATAATACTAAGAGTAGTGAGTATAGTAATTCTCATTCTATCGATCATATAAGCATAATATGGCTAATAATATGAGTTAGATAGATAATAATAAGAGTAATGAGTATAGTAATTGTAGTTCTATCGATCATATCTGCATAATATGGTTAATAATATGAGTTAGATTCATAATAATAACAGTAATAAGTATAGTAATTGTCGTTATATCGATCATATAACCATAATATGGCTAATAGCACGAGTTAGATTGATAATAATAAGAGTAATGAGTATAGTAATTGTCGTTCTATCGATCATATCTGCATAATATGGTTAATAATATGAGTTAGATTGATAATAGTGAGTGTAATAAGTATAGTAATTGTCGTTCTATCGATCATATAAGCATAATATGGCTAATAATATGAGTTAGATTGATAACACTAAGAGTAGTGAGTATAGTAATTCTCGTTCTATCGATCCTAAAAGCATAATATGGCTAATAATATGAGTTAGATTGATAATACTAAGAGTAGTGAGTATAGTAATTGTCGTTCTATCGATCATATAAGCATAATATGGCCAATAATATGAGGTAGATTGATAATAATAAGAGTAGTAAGTATAGTATTTGTCGTTCTATCGATCATATAAGCATAATAGGGCTAATAATACGAGTTAGATTGATAATAATAAGAGTAATAAGTATAGTATTTGTCGTTCTATCGATCATATAAGCATAATATGGCTAATAATACGAGATAGATTGATAATAATAAGAGTAATAAGTATAGCAATTGTCGTTCTATCGATCATTTAAGCATAATATGGCTAATAATATGAGTTAGATTGATAATACTAAGAGTAGTGAGTATAGTAATTGTCGTTCTATCGATCATATAAGCAAAATTAAGGCTAATAATATGAGTTAGATTGATAATAATCAGAGTAGTAAGTATAGTATTTGTCGTTCTATCGATAATATAAGCGTAATATGGCTAATAATATGAGTTAGATTGATAATACTAAGAGTAGTCAGTATAGTAATTGTCGTTCTATCGATCATATAAGCATAATATGGCTAATAATATGAGTTAGATTGATAATAATAAGAGTAATGAGTATAGTAATTGTAGTTCTATCGATCATATCTGCATAATATGGTTAATAATATGAGTTGGATTGATAATAATAAGAGTAATAAGTATAGTATTGTCGTTCTATCGATCATTTAAGCATAATATGGCTAATAATATGAGTTAGATTGATAATAATAACAGTAATAAGTATAGTAATTGTCGTTCTATCGATCATATAAGCATAATATGGCTAATAATATAAGTTAGATTGATAATACTAAGAGTAGTGAGTATAGTAATTCTCGTTCTATCGATCCTAAAAGCATAATATGGCTAATAATATGAGTTAGATTGATAATACTAAGAGTAGTGAGTATAGTAATTGTCGTTCTATCGATCATATAAGCATAATATGGCTAATAATACGAGTTAGATTGATAATAGTAAGAGTAATAAGTATAGTAATTGTCGTTCTATCGATCATTTAACCATAATATGGCTAATAATATGAGTTAGATTGATAATAATAAGAGTAATAAGTATAGTATTTGTCGTTCTATCGATCATATAAGCATAATATGGCTAATAATACGAGATAGATTGATAATAATAAGAGTAATAAGTATAGTAATTGTCGTTCTATCGATCATTTAAGCATAATATGGCTAATAATATGAGTTAGATTGATAATAATAACAGTAATAAGTATAGTAATTGTCGCTCTATCGATAATATAAGCATAATATGGCTAATAATATGAGTTAGATTGATAATACTAAGAGTAGTGAGTATAGTAATTCTCGTTCTATCGATCATATAAGCATAATATGGCTAATAATATGAGTTAGATTGATAATACTAAGAGTAGTGAGTATAGTAATTGTCGTTCTATCGATCATATAAGCAAAATTAAGGCTAATAATATGAGTTAGATTGATAATAATCAGAGTAGTAAGTATAGTATTTGTCGTTCTATCGATCATATAAGCATAATATGGCTAATAATACGAGTTAGATTGATAATAATAAGAGTAATAAGTATAGTAATTGTCGTTCTATCGATCATTTAACCATAATATGGCTAATAATATGAGTTAGATTGATAATAATAAGAGTAATGAGTATAGTAATTGTAGTTCTATCGATCATATAAGCATAATGTGGCTAATAATATGAGTTAGATTCATAATAATAAGAGTAATAAGTATAGTAATTGTCGTTCTATCGATCATATAAGCATAATATGGCTAATAATATGAGTTAGATTGATAATACTAAGAGTAGTGAGTATAGTAATTCTCGTTCTATCGATCATATAAGCATAATATGGCTAATAATATGAGTTAGATTGATAATACTAAGAGTAGTGAGTATAGTAATTGTCGTTCTATCGATCATATAAGCAAAATTAAGGCTAATAATATGAGTTAGATTGATAATAATCAGAGTAGTAAGTATAGTATTTGTCGTTCTATCGATCATATAAGCATAATATGGCTAATAATACGAGTTAGATTGATAATAAGAAGAGTAATAAGTATAGTAATTGTCGTTCTATCGATCATTTAACCATAATATGGCTAATAATATGAGTTAGATTGATAATAATAAGAGTAATGAGTATAGTAATTGTAGTTCTATCGATCATATAAGCATAATGTGGCTAATAATATGAGTTAGATTCATAATAATAAGAGTAATAAGTATAGTAATTGTCGTTCTATCGATCATATAAGCATAATATGGCTAATAATATGAGTTGGATTGATAATAATAAGAGTAATAAGTATAGTAATTGTCGTTCTATCGATCATTTAAGCATAATATGGCTAATAATATGAGTTAGATTGATAATAATAACAGTAATAAGTATAGTAATTGTCGTTCTATCGATCATATAAGCATAATATGGCTAATAATATAAGTTAGATTGATAATACTAAGAGTAGTGAGTATAGTAATTCTCGTTCTATCGATCCTAAAAGCATAATATGGCTAATAATATGAGTTAGATTGATAATACTAAGAGTAGTGAGTATAGTAATTGTCGTTCTATCGATCATATAAGCATAATATGGCTAATAATACGAGTTAGATTGATAATAGTAAGAGTAATAAGTATAGTAATTGTCGTTCTATCGATCATTTAACCATAATATGGCTAATAATATGAGTTAGATTGATAATAATAAGAGTAATAAGTATAGTATTTGTCGTTCTATCGATCATATAAGCATAATATGGCTAATAATACGAGATAGATTGATAATAATAAGAGTAATAAGTATAGTAATTGTCGTTCTATCGATCATTTAAGCATAATATGGCTAATAATATGAGTTAGATTGATAATAATAACAGTAATAAGTATAGTAATTGTCGCTCTATCGATAATATAAGCATAATATGGCTAATAATATGAGTTAGATTGATAATACTAAGAGTAGTGAGTATAGTAATTCTCGTTCTATCGATCATATAAGCATAATATGGCTAATAATATGAGTTAGATTGATAATACTAAGAGTAGTGAGTATAGTAATTGTCGTTCTATCGATCATATAAGCAAAATTAAGGCTAATAATATGAGTTAGATTGATAATAATCAGAGTAGTAAGTATAGTATTTGTCGTTCTATCGATCATATAAGCATAATATGGCTAATAATACGAGTTAGATTGATAATAATAAGAGTAATAAGTATAGTAATTGTCGTTCTATCGATCATTTAACCATAATATGGCTAATAATATGAGTTAGATTGATAATAATAAGAGTAATGAGTATAGTAATTGTAGTTCTATCGATCATATAAGCATAATGTGGCTAATAATATGAGTTAGATTCATAATAATAAGAGTAATAAGTATAGTAATTGTCGTTCTATCGATCATATAAGCATAATATGGCTAATAATATGAGTTAGATTGATAATACTAAGAGTAGTGAGTATAGTAATTCTCGTTCTATCGATCATATAAGCATAATATGGCTAATAATATGAGTTAGATTGATAATACTAAGAGTAGTGAGTATAGTAATTGTCGTTCTATCGATCATATAAGCAAAATTAAGGCTAATAATATGAGTTAGATTGATAATAATCAGAGTAGTAAGTATAGTATTTGTCGTTCTATCGATCATATAAGCATAATATGGCTAATAATACGAGTTAGATTGATAATAAGAAGAGTAATAAGTATAGTAATTGTCGTTCTATCGATCATTTAACCATAATATGGCTAATAATATGAGTTAGATTGATAATAATAAGAGTAATAAGTATAGTAATTGTCGTTCTATCGATAATATAAGCATAATATGGCTAATAATATGAGTTAGATTGATAATACTAAGAGTAGTCAGTATAGTAATTGTCGTTCTATCGATCATATAAGCATAATATGGCTAATAATATGAGTTAGATTGATAATAATAAGAGTAATGAGTATAGTAATTGTAGCTCTATCGATCATATCTGCATAATATGGTTAATAATATGAGTTGGATTGATAATAATAAGAGTAATGAGTATAGTAATTGTAGTTCTCTCGATCATATCTGCATAATATGGTTAATAATATGAGTTGGATTGATAATAATAAGAGTAATAAGTATAGTAATTGTCGTTCTATCGATCATTTAACCATAATATGGCTAATAATATGAGGTAGATTGATAATAATAAGAGTAATAAGTATAGTAATTGTCGTTCTATCGGTCATATAAGCATAATATGGCTAATAATATGAGTTAGATTGATAATACTAAGAGTAGTGAGTATAGTAATTGTCGTTCTATCGATCATATAAGCAAAATTAAGGCTAATAATATGAGTTAGATTGATAATAATCAGAGTAGTAAGTATAGTATTTGTCGTTCTATCGATCATATAAGCATAATATGGCTAATAATACGAGTTAGATTGATAATAATAAGAGTAATAAGTATAGTAATTGTCGTTCTATCGATCATTTAACCATAATATGGCTAATAATATGAGTTAGATTGATAATAATAAGAGTAATAAGTACAGTAATTGTCGTTCTATCGATCATATAAGCATAATATGGCTAATAATATGAGTTAGATTGATAATAATAAGAGTAATAAGTATAGTATTTGTCGTTCTATCGATCATATAAGCATAATATGGCTAATAATACGAGTTAGATTGATAATAATAAGAGTAATAAGTATAGTAATTGTCGTTCTATCGAACATTTAAGCATAATATGGCTAATAATACGAGTTAGATTGATAATAATAAGAGTAATAAGTATAGTAATTGTCGTTCTATCGATCATTTAACCATAATATGGCTAATAATATCAGTTAGATTGATAATAATAAGAGTAATAAGTATAGTAATTGTCGTTCTATCGATAATATAAGCGTAATATGGCTAATAATATGAGTTAGATTGATAATACTAAGAGTAGTCAGTATAGTAATTGTCGTTCTATCGATCATATAAGCATAATATGGCTAATAATATGAGTTAGATTGATAATAATAAGAGTAATGAGTATAGTAATTGTAGTTCTATCGATCATATAAGCATAATGTGGCTAATGATATGAGTTAGATTCATAATAATAAGAGTAATAAGTATAGTAATTGTCGTTCTATCGATCATATAAGCATAATATGGCTAATAATATGAGTTGGATTGATAATAATAAGAGTAATAAGTATAGTAATTGTCGTTCTATCGATCATATAAGCATAATATGGTTAATAATATGAGTTAGATTGATAATAATAAGAGTAATGAGTATAGTAATTGTAGTTCTATCTATCATATCTGCATAATATGGTTAATAATATGAGTTGGATTGATAATAATAAGAGTAATAAGTATAGTAATTGTCGTTCTATCGATCATTTAACCATAATATGGCTAATAATATGAGGTAGATTGATAATAATAAGAGTAGTAAGTATAGTATTTGTCGTTCTATCGATCATATAAGCATAATATGGCTAATAATACGAGTTAGATTGATAATAGTAAGAGTAATAAGTATAGTAATTGTCGTTCTATCGATAATATAAGCATACTATGGCTAATAATATGAGTTAGATTGATAATACTAAGGGTAGTGAGTATAGTAATTCTCGTTCTATCGATCATATAAGCATATTATGGCTAATAGTATGAGTTGGATTGATAATAATAAGAGTAATAAGTATAGTAATTGTCGTTCTATCGATCATATAAGCATAATATGGTTAATAATATGAGTTAGATTGATAATACTAAGAGTAGTGAGTATAGTAATTCTCATTCTATCGATCATATAAGCATAATATGGCTAATAATATGAGTTAGATAGATAATAATAAGAGTAATGAGTATAGTAATTGTAGTTCTATCGATCATATCTGCATAATATGGTTAATAATATGAGTTACATTCATAATAATAACAGTAATAAGTATAGTAATTGTCGTTATATCGATCATATAACCATAATATGGCTAATAGCACGAGTTAGATTGATAATAATAAGAGTAATGAGTATAGTAATTGTCGTTCTATCGATCATATCTGCATAATATGGTTAATAATATGAGTTAGATTGATAATAGTGAGTGTAATAAGTATAGTAATTGTCGTTCTATCGATCATATAAGCATAATATGGCTAATAATATGAGTTAGATTGATAATACTAAGAGTAGTGAGTATAGTAATTCTCGTTCTATCGATCCTAAAAGCATAATATGGCTAATAATATGAGTTAGATTGATAATACTAAGAGTAGTGAGTATAGTAATTGTCGTTCTATCGATCATATAAGCATAATATGGCCAATAATATGAGGTAGATTGATAATAATAAGAGTAGTAAGTATAGTATTTGTCGTTCTATCAATCATATAAGCATAATATGGCTAATAATACGAGTTAGATTGATAATAGTAAGAGTAATAAGTATAGTAATTGTCGTACTATCGATCATTTAACCATAATATGGCTAATAATGTGAGTTAGATTGATAATAATAAGAGTAATAAGTATAGTATTTGTCGTTCTATCGATCATATAAGCATAATATGGCTAATAATACGAGATAGATTGATAATAATAAGAGTAATAAGTATAGTAATTGTCGTTCTATCGATCATTTAAGCATAATATGGCTAATAATATGAGTTAGATTGATAATAATAACAGTAATAAGTATAGTAATTGTCGTTCTATCGATAATATAAGCATAATATGGCTAATAATATGAGTTAGATTGATAATACTAAGAGTAGTGAGTATAGTAATTGTCGTTCTATCGATCATATAAGCATAATATGGCCAATAATATGAGGTAGATTGATAATAATAAGAGTAGTAAGTATAGTATTTGTCGTTCTATCGATCATATAAGCATAATATGGCTAATAATACGAGATAGATTGATAATAATAAGAGTAATAAGTATAGTAATTGTCGTTCTATCGATCATTTAAGCATAATATGGCTAATAATATGAGTTAGATTGATAATAATAACAGTAATAAGTATAGTAATTGTCGTTCTATCGATAATATAAGCATAATATGGCTAATAATATGAGTTAGATTGATAATACTAAGAGTAGTGAGTATAGTAATTGTCGTTCTATCGATAATATAAGCCTAATATGGCTAATAATATGAGTTAGATTGATAATACTAAGAGTAGTGAGTATAGTAATTATCGTTCTATCGATCATATAAGCAGAATATGGCTAATAATATGAGTTAGATTGATAACAATAAGAGTATTAAGTATAGTAATTGTCGTTCTATCGATAATATAAGCATACTATGGCTAATAATATGAGTTAGATTGATAATACTAAGGGTAGTGAGTATAGTAATTCTCGTTCTATCGATCATATAAGCATAATATGGCTAATAATATGAGTTGGATTGATAATAATAAGAGTAATAAGTATAGTAATTGTCGTTCTATCGATCATATAAGCATAATATGGCTAATAATATGAGTTAGATTGATAATACTAAGAGTAGTGAGTATAGTAATTCTCATTCTATCGATCATATAAGCATAATATGGCTAATAATATGAGTTAGATTGATAATAATAAGAGTAATGAGTATAGTAATTGTCGTTCTATCGATCATAATTGCATAATATGGTTAATAATATGAGTTAGATTGATAATAATAAGAGCAATGCGTATAGTAATTGTCGTACTATCGATCATATAAGCATAATATGGCTAATAATATGAGTTAGATTGATAATAATAAGTGTAATAAGTATAGTAATTGTCGTTCGATCGATCATATCTGCATAATATGGTTAATAATATGAGTTAGATTGATAATAATTAGAGTAATGAGTATAGTAATTGTCGTACTATCGATCACATAAGCATAATATGGCTAATAATGTGAGTTAGATTGATAATAGTGAGTGCAATAAATATAGTAATTGTCGCTCTATCGCTCATATAAGCACAATATGGCTAATAATATGAGTTAGATTGATAATAATAAGAGTAATAAGTATAGTAATTGTCGTTCTATCGATCATATAAGCATAATATGGCTAATAATATGAGTTAGATTGATAATAATAAGTGTAATAAGTATAGTAATTGTCGTTCTATCGATCATATAAGCATAATATGGCTAATAATATGAGTTAGATTGATAATAATAAGAGTAATGAGTATAGTAATTGTAGCTCTACCGATCATATCTGCTTAATATGGTTAATAATATGAGTTAGATTGATAATAGTGAGTGTAATAAGTATAGTGAATGTCGTTCTATCGATTATATCAGCATAATACGGGTAATAATATGAGTTGGATTGATAATAATAAGAGTAATGAGTATAGTAATTGTAGGTCTATCGATCATATAAGCATAATATGGCTAATAATATGAGTTATATTGATAATAATAAGAGTAATAAGTATAGTAATTGTCGTTCTATCGATAATATAAGCATACTATGGCTAATAATATGAGTTAGATTGATAATACTAAGGGTAGTGAGTATAGTAATTCTCGTTCTATCGATCATATAAGCATAATATGGCTAATAATATGAGTTGGATTGATAATAATAAGAGTAATAAGTATAGTAATTGTCGTTCTATCGATCATATAAGCATAATATGGTTAATAATATGAGTTAGATTGATAATACTAAGAGTAGTGAGTATAGTAATTCTCATTCTATCGATCATATAAGCATAATATGGCTAATAATATGAGTTAGATAGATAATAATAAGAGTAATGAGTATAGTAATTGTAGTTCTATCGATCATATCTGCATAATATGGTTAATAATATGAGTTAGATTCATAATAATAACAGTAATAAGTTTAGTAATTGTCGTTCTATCGATCATATAAGCATAATATGGCTAATAATATGAGTTAGATTGATAATACTAAGAGTAGTGAGTATAGTAATTCTCGTTCTATCGATCCTAAAAGCATAATATGGCTAATAATATGAGTTAGATTGATAATACTAAGAGTAGTGAGTATAGTAATTGTCGTTCTATCGATCATATAAGCATAATATGGCCAATAATATGAGGTAGATTGATAATAATAAGAGTAGTAAGTATAGTATTTGTCGTTCTATCAATCATATAAGCATAATATGGCTAATAATACGAGTTAGATTGATAATAGTAAGAGTAATAAGTATAGTAATTGTCGTACTATCGATCATTTAACCATAATATGGCTAATAATGTGAGTTAGATTGATAATAATAAGAGTAATAAGTATAGTATTTGTCGTTCTATCGATCATATAAGCATAATATGGCTAATAATACGAGATAGATTGATAATAATAAGAGTAATAAGTATAGTAATTGTCGTTCTATCGATCATTTAAGCATAATATGGCTAATAATATGAGTTAGATTGATAATAATAACAGTAATAAGTATAGTAATTGTCGTTCTATCGATAATATAAGCATAATATGGCTAATAATATGAGTTAGATTGATAATACTAAGAGTAGTGAGTATAGTAATTGTCGTTCTATCGATCATATAAGCATAATATGGCTAATAATATGAGTTAGATTGATAATAATCAGAGTAGTAAGTATAGTATTTGTCGTTCTATCGATCATATAAGCATAATATGGCTAATAATACGAGTTAGATTGATAATAATAAGAGTAATAAGTATAGTAATTGTCGTTCTATCGATCATTTAACCATAATATGGCTAATAATATGAGTTAGATTGATAATAATAAGAGTAATAAGTATAGTATTTGTCGTTCTATCGATCATATAAGCATAATATGGCTAATAATACGAGTTAGATTGATAATAATAAGAGTAATAAGTATAGTAATTGTCGTTCTATCGATCATTTAAGCATAATATGGCTAATAATATGAGTTAGATTGATAATAATAACAGTAATAAGTATAGTAATTGTCGTTCTATCGATAATATAAGCATAATATGGCTAATAATATGAGTTAGATTGATAATACTAAGAGCAGTGAGTATAGTAATTCTCGTTCTATCGATCATATAAGCATAATATGGCTAATAATATGAGTTAGATTGATAATAATAAGAGTAATGAGTATAGTAATTGTAGTTCTATCGATCATTTAAGCATAATATGGCTAATAATATGAGTTAGATTGATAATAATAAGAGTAATGAGTATAGTAATTGTAGCTCTACCGATCATATCTGCTTAATATGGTTAATAATATGAGTTAGATTGATAATAGTGAGTGTAATAAGTATAGTGAATGTCGTTCTATCGATTATATCAGCATAATACGGGTAATAATATGAGTTGGATTGATAATAATAAGAGTAATGAGTATAGTAATTGTAGGTCTATCGATCATATAAGCATAATATGGCTAATAATATGAGTTATATTGATAATAATAAGAGTAATAAGTATAGTAATTGTCGTTCTATCGATAATATAAGCATACTATGGCTAATAATATGAGTTAGATTGATAATACTAAGGGTAGTGAGTATAGTAATTCTCGTTCTATCGATCATATAAGCATAATATGGCTAATAATATGAGTTGGATTGATAATAATAAGAGTAATAAGTATAGTAATTGTCGTTCTATCGATCATATAAGCATAATATGGTTAATAATATGAGTTAGATTGATAATACTAAGAGTAGTGAGTATAGTAATTCTCATTCTATCGATCATATAAGCATAATATGGCTAATAATATGAGTTAGATAGATAATAATAAGAGTAATGAGTATAGTAATTGTAGTTCTATCGATCATATCTGCATAATATGGTTAATAATATGAGTTAGATTCATAATAATAACAGTAATAAGTATAGTAATTGTCGTTCTATCGATCATATAAGCATAATATGGCTAATAATATGAGTTAGATTGATAATACTAAGAGTAGTGAGTATAGTAATTCTCGTTCTATCGATCCTAAAAGCATAATATGGCTAATAATATGAGTTAGATTGATAATACTAAGAGTAGTGAGTATAGTAATTGTCGTTCTATCGATCATATAAGCATAATATGGCCAATAATATGAGGTAGATTGATAATAATAAGAGTAGTAAGTATAGTATTTGTCGTTCTATCAATCATATAAGCATAATATGGCTAATAATACGAGTTAGATTGATAATAGTAAGAGTAATAAGTATAGTAATTGTCGTACTATCGATCATTTAACCATAATATGGCTAATAATGTGAGTTAGATTGATAATAATAAGAGTAATAAGTATAGTATTTGTCGTTCTATCGATCATATAAGCATAATATGGCTAATAATACGAGATAGATTGATAATAATAAGAGTAATAAGTATAGTAATTGTCGTTCTATCGATCATAATTGCATAATATGGTTAATAATATGAGTTAGATTGATAATAATAAGAGCAATGCGTATAGTAATTGTCGTACTATCGATCATATAAGCATAATATGGCTAATAATATGAGTTAGATTGATAATAATAAGAGTAATAAGTATAGTATTTGTCGTTCTATCGATCATATAAGCATAATATGGCTAATAATACGAGATAGATTGATAATAATAAGAGTAATAAGTATAGTAATTGTCGTTCTATCGATCATTTAAGCATAATATGGCTAATAATATGAGTTAGATTGATAACAATAACAGTAATAAGTATAGTAATTGTCGTTCTATCGATAATATAAGCATAATATGGCTAATAATATGAGTTATTGATGATAATACTAAGAGTAGTGAGTATAGTAATTGTCGTTCTATCGATCATATAAGCATAATATGGCTAATAATATGAGTTAGATTGATAATAATCAGAGCAGTAAGTATAGTATTTGTCGTTCTATCGATCACATAAGCATAATATGGCTAATAATACGAGTTAGATTGATAATAATAAGAGTAATAAGTATAGTAATTGTCGTTCTATCGATCATTTAACCATAATATGGCTAATAATATGAGTTAGATTGATAATAATAAGAGTAATAAGTATAGTATTTGTCGTTCTATCGATCATATAAGCATAATATGGCTAATAATACGAGTTAGATTGATAATAATAAGAGTAATAAGTATAGTAATTGTCGTTCTATCGATCATTTAAGCATAATATGGCTAATAATACGAGTTAGATTGATAATAATAAGAGTAATAAGTATAGTAATTGTCGTTCTATCGATCATTTAACCATAATATGGCTAATAATATCAGTTAGATTGATAATAATAAGAGTAATAAGTATAGTAATTGTCGTTCTATCGATAATATAAGCGTAATATGGCTAATAATATGAGTTAGATTGATAATACTAAGAGTAGTCAGTATAGTAATTGTCGTTCTATCGATCATATAAGCATAATATGGCTAATAATATGAGTTAGATTGATAATAATAAGAGTAATGAGTATAGTAATTGTAGTTCTATCGATCATATCTGCATAATATGGTTAATAATATGAGTTGGATTGATAATAATAAGAGTAATGAGTATAGTAATTGTAGTTCTATCGATCATATAAGCATAATGTGGCTAATAATATGAGTTAGATTCATAATAATAAGAGTAATAAGTATAGTAATTGTCGTTCTATCGATCATATAAGCATAATATGGCTAATAATATGAGTTGGATTGATAATAATAAGAGTAATAAGTATAGTAATTGTCGTTCTATCGATCATATAAGCATAATATGGTTAATAATATGAGTTAGATTGATAATACTAAGAGTAGTGAGTATAGTAATTCTCATTCTATCGATCATATAAGCATAATATGGCTAATAATATGAGTTAGATAGATAATAATAAGAGTAATGAGTATAGTAATTGTAGTTCTATCGATCATATCTGCATAATATGGTTAATAATATGAGTTAGATTCATAATAATAACAGTAATAAGTATAGTAATTGTCGTTCTATCGATCATATAAGCATAATATGGCTAATAATATAAGTTAGATTGATAATACTAAGAGTAGTGAGTATAGTAATTCTCGTTCTATCGATCCTAAAAGCATAATATGGCTAATAATATGAGTTAGATTGATAATACTAAGAGTAGTGAGTATAGTAATTGTCGTTCTATCGATCATATAAGCATAATATGTCTAATAATACGAGTTAGATTGATAATAGTAAGAGTAATAAGTATAGTAATTGTCGTTCTATCGATCATTTAACCATAATATGGCTAATAATATGAGTTAGATTGATAATAATAAGAGTAATAAGTATAGTATTTGTCGTTCTATCGATCATATAAGCATAATATGGCTAATAATACGAGATAGATTGATAATAATAAGAGTAATAAGTATAGTAATTGTCGTTCTATCGATCATTTAAGCATAATATGGCTAATAATATGAGTTAGATTGATAATAATAACAGTAATAAGTATAGTAATTGTCGCTCTATCGATAATATAAGCATAATATGGCTAATAATATGAGTTAGATTGATAATACTAAGAGTAGTGAGTATAGTAATTCTCGTTCTATCGATCATATAAGCATAATATGGCTAATAATATGAGTTAGATTGATAATACTAAGAGTAGTGAGTATAGTAATTGTCGTTCTATCGATCATATAAGCAAAATTAAGGCTAATAATATGAGTTAGATTGATAATAATCAGAGTAGTAAGTATAGTATTTGTCGTTCTATCGATCATATAAGCATAATATGGCTAATAATACGAGTTAGATTGATAATAATAAGAGTAATAAGTATAGTAATTGTCGTTCTATCGATCATTTAACCATAATATGGCTAATAATATGAGTTAGATTGATAATAATAAGAGTAATGAGTATAGTAATTGTAGTTCTATCGATCATATAAGCATAATGTGGCTAATAATATGAGTTAGATTCATAATAATAAGAGTAATAAGTATAGTAATTGTCGTTCTATCGATCATATAAGCATAATATGGCTAATAATATGAGTTAGATTGATAATACTAAGAGTAGTGAGTATAGTAATTCTCGTTCTATCGATCATATAAGCATAATATGGCTAATAATATGAGTTAGATTGATAATACTAAGAGTAGTGAGTATAGTAATTGTCGTTCTATCGATCATATAAGCAAAATTAAGGCTAATAATATGAGTTAGATTGATAATAATCAGAGTAGTAAGTATAGTATTTGTCGTTCTATCGATCATATAAGCATAATATGGCTAATAATACGAGTTAGATTGATAATAAGAAGAGTAATAAGTATAGTAATTGTCGTTCTATCGATCATTTAACCATAATATGGCTAATAATATGAGTTAGATTGATAATAATAAGAGTAATAAGTATAGTAATTGTCGTTCTATCGATAATATAAGCATAATATGGCTAATAATATGAGTTAGATTGATAATACTAGAGTAGTCAGTATAGTAATTGTCGTTCTATCGATCATATAAGCATAATATGGCTAATAATATGAGTTAGATTGATAATAATAAGAGTAATGAGTATAGTAATTGTAGCTCTATCGATCATATCTGCATAATATGGTTAATAATATGAGTTGGATTGATAATAATAAGAGTAATGAGTATAGTAATTGTAGTTCTATCGATCATATCTGCATAATATGGTTAATAATATGAGTTGGATTGATAATAATAAGAGTAATAAGTATAGTAATTGTCGTTCTATCGATCATTTAACCATAATATGGCTAATAATATGAGGTAGATTGATAATAATAAGAGTAATAAGTATAGTAATTGTCGTTCTATCGGTCATATAAGCATAATATGGCTAATAATATGAGTTAGATTGATAATACTAAGAGTAGTGAGTATAGTAATTGTCGTTCTATCGATCATATAAGCAAAATTAAGGCTAATAATATGAGTTAGATTGATAATAATCAGAGTAGTAAGTATAGTATTGTCGTTCTATCGATCATATAAGCATAATATGGCTAATAATACGAGTTAGATTGATAATAAGAAGAGTAATAAGTATAGTAATTGTCGTTCTATCGATCATTTAACCATAATATGGCTAATAATATGAGTTAGATTGATAATAATAAGAGTAATAAGTATAGTAATTGTCGTTCTATCGATCATTTAACCATAATATGGCTAATAATATGAGTTAGATTGATAATAATAAGAGTAATAAGTACAGTAATTGTCGTTCTATCGATCATATAAGCATAATATGGCTAATAATATGAGTTAGATTGATAATAATAAGAGTAATAAGTATAGTATTTGTCGTTCTATCGATCATATAAGCATAATATGGCTAATAATACGAGTTAGATTGATAATAATAAGAGTAATAAGTATAGTAATTGTCGTTCTATCGAACATTTAAGCATAATATGGCTAATAATACGAGTTAGATTGATAATAATAAGAGTAATAAGTATAGTAATTGTCGTTCTATCGATCATTTAACCATAATATGGCTAATAATATCAGTTAGATTGATAATAATAAGAGTAATAAGTATAGTAATTGTCGTTCTATCGATAATATAAGCGTAATATGGCTAATAATATGAGTTAGATTGATAATACTAAGAGTAGTCAGTATAGTAATTGTCGTTCTATCGATCATATAAGCATAATATGGCTAATAATATGAGTTAGATTGATAATAATAAGAGTAATGAGTATAGTAATTGTAGTTCTATCGATCATATAAGCATAATGTGGCTAATGATATGAGTTAGATTCATAATAATAAGAGTAATAAGTATAGTAATTGTCGTTCTATCGATCATATAAGCATAATATGGCTAATAATATGAGTTGGATTGATAATAATAAGAGTAATAAGTATAGTAATTGTCGTTCTATCGATCATATAAGCATAATATGGTTAATAATATGAGTTAGATTGATAATAATAAGAGTAATGAGTATAGTAATTGTAGTTCTATCTATCATATCTGCATAATATGGTTAATAATATGAGTTGGATTGATAATAATAAGAGTAATAAGTATAGTAATTGTCGTTCTATCGATCATTTAACCATAATATGGCTAATAATATGAGGTAGATTGATAATAATAAGAGTAGTAAGTATAGTATTTGTCGTTCTATCGATCATATAAGCATAATATGGCTAATAATACGAGTTAGATTGATAATAGTAAGAGTAATAAGTATAGTAATTGTCGTTCTATCGATAATATAAGCATACTATGGCTAATAATATGAGTTAGATTGATAATACTAAGGGTAGTGAGTATAGTAATTCTCGTTCTATCGATCATATAAGCATATTATGGCTAATAGTATGAGTTGGATTGATAATAATAAGAGTAATAAGTATAGTAATTGTCGTTCTATCGATCATATAAGCATAATATGGTTAATAATATGAGTTAGATTGATAATACTAAGAGTAGTGAGTATAGTAATTCTCATTCTATCGATCATATAAGCATAATATGGCTAATAATATGAGTTAGATAGATAATAATAAGAGTAATGAGTATAGTAATTGTAGTTCTATCGATCATATCTGCATAATATGGTTAATAATATGAGTTACATTCATAATAATAACAGTAATAACTATAGTAATTGTCGTTATATCGATCATATAACCATAATATGGCTAATAGCACGAGTTAGATTGATAATAATAAGAGTAATGAGTATAGTAATTGTCGTTCTATCGATCATATCTGCATAATATGGTTAATAATATGAGTTAGATTGATAATAGTGAGTGTAATAAGTATAGTAATTGTCGTTCTATCGATCATATAAGCATAATATGGCTAATAATATGAGTTAGATTGATAATACTAAGAGTAGTGAGTATAGTAATTCTCGTTCTATCGATCCTAAAAGCATAATATGGCTAATAATATGAGTTAGATTGATAATACTAAGAGTAGTGAGTATAGTAATTGTCGTTCTATCGATCATATAAGCAGAATATGGCTAATAATATGAGTTAGATTGATAACAATAAGAGTAATAAGTATAGTAATTGTCGTTCTATCGATAATATAAGCATACTATGGCTAATAATATGAGTTAGATTGATAATACTAAGGGTAGTGAGTATAGTAATTCTCGTTCTATCGATCATATAAGCATAATATGGCTAATAATTTGAGTTGGATTGATAATAATAAGAGTAATAAGTATAGTAATTGTCGTTCTATCGATCATATAAGCATAATATGGCTAATAATATGAGTTAGATTGATAATACTAAAAGTAGTGAGTATAGTAATTCTCATTCTATCGATCATATAAGCATAATATGGCTAATAATATGAGTTAGATTGATAATAATAAGAGTAATGAGTATAGTAATTGTCGTTCTATCGATCATAATTGCATAATATGGTTAATAATATGAGTTAGATTGATAATAATAAGAGCAATGCGTATAGTAATTGTCGTACTATCGATCATATAAGCATAATATGGCTAATAATATGAGTTAGATTGATAATAATAAGTGTAATAAGTATAGTAATTGTCGTTCGATCGATCATATCTGCATAATATGGTTAATAATATGAGTTAGATTGATAATAATTAGAGTAATGAGTATAGTAATTGTCGTACTATCGATCACATAAGCATAATATGGCTAATAATGTGAGTTAGATTGATAATAGTGAGTGCAATAAATATAGTAATTGTCGCTCTATCGCTCATATAAGCACAATATGGCTAATAATATGAGTTAGATTGATAATAATAAGAGTAATAAGTATAGTAATTGTCGTTCTATCGATCATATAAGCATAATATGGCTAATAATATGAGTTAGATTGATAATAATAAGTGTAATAAGTATAGTAATTGTCGTTCTATCGATCATATAAGCATAATATGGCTAATAATATGAGTTAGATTGATAATAATAAGAGTAATGAGTATAGTAATTGTAGCTCTACCGATCATATC
The DNA here is from genome assembly GCF_050947335.1 of Megachile rotundata. Classification (NCBI taxonomy): domain Eukaryota; kingdom Metazoa; phylum Arthropoda; class Insecta; order Hymenoptera; family Megachilidae; genus Megachile; species Megachile rotundata. Next base: position 37,740 of record NW_027474182.1, on the reverse strand, counting down.
TGCTTAATATGGTTAATAATATGAGTTAGATTGATAATAGTGAGTGTAATAAGTATAGTGAATGTCGTTCTATCGATTATATCAGCATAATACGGGTAATAATATGAGTTGGATTGATAATAATAAGAGTAATGAGTATAGTAATTGTAGGTCTATCGATCATATAAGCATAATATGGCTAATAATATGAGTTATATTGATAATAATAAGAGTAATAAGTATAGTAATTGTCGTTCTATCGATAATATAAGCATACTATGGCTAATAATATGAGTTAGATTGATAATACTAAGGGTAGTGAGTATAGTGATTCTCGTTCTATCGATCATATAAGCATAATATGGCTAATAATATGAGTTGGATTGATAATAATAAGAGTAATAAGTATAGTAATTGTCGTTCTATCGATCATATAAGCATAATATGGTTAATAATATGAGTTAGATTGATAATACTAAGAGTAGTGAGTATAGTAATTCTCATTCTATCGATCATATAAGCATAATATGGCTAATAATATGAGTTAGATAGATAATAATAAGAGTAATGAGTATAGTAATTGTAGTTCTATCGATCATATCTGCATAATATGGTTAATAATATGAGTTAGATTCATAATAATAACAGTAATAAGTATAGTAATTGTCGTTCTATCGATCATATAAGCATAATATGGCTAATAATATGAGTTAGATTGATAATACTAAGAGTAGTGAGTATAGTAATTCTCGTTCTATCGATCCTAAAAGCATAATATGGCTAATAATATGAGTTAGATTGATAATACTAAGAGTAGTGAGTATAGTAATTGTCGTTCTATCGATCATATAAGCATAATATGGCCAATAATATGAGGTAGATTGATAATAATAAGAGTAGTAAGTATAGTATTTGTCGTTCTATCAATCATATAAGCATAATATGGCTAATAATACGAGTTAGATTGATAATAGTAAGAGTAATAAGTATAGTAATTGTCGTACTATCGATCATTTAACCATAATATGGCTAATAATGTGAGTTAGATTGATAATAATAAGAGTAATAAGTATAGTATTTGTCGTTCTATCGATCATATAAGCATAATATGGCTAATAATACGAGATAGATTGATAATAATAAGAGTAATAAGTATAGTAATTGTCGTTCTATCGATCATTTAAGCATAATATGGCTAATAATATGAGTTAGATTGATAATAATAACAGTAATAAGTATAGTAATTGTCGTTCTATCGATAATATAAGCATAATATGGCTAATAATATGAGTTAGATTGATAATACTAAGAGTAGTGAGTATAGTAATTGTCGTTCTATCGATCATATAAGCATAATATGGCCAATAATATGAGGTAGATTGATAATAATAAGAGTAGTAAGTATAGTATTTGTCGTTCTATCGATCATATAAGCATAATATGGCTAATAATACGAGATAGATTGATAATAATAAGAGTAATAAGTATAGTAATTGTCGTTCTATCGATCATTTAAGCATAATATGGCTAATAATATGAGTTAGATTGATAATAATAACAGTAATAAGTATAGTAATTGTCGTTCTATCGATAATATAAGCATAATATGGCTAATAATATGAGTTAGATTGATAATACTAAGAGTAGTGAGTATAGTAATTGTCGTTCTATCGATAATATAAGCCTAATATGGCTAATAATATGAGTTAGATTAATAATACTAAGAGTAGTGAGTATAGTAATTATCGTTCTATCGATCATATAAGCAGAATATGGCTAATAATATGAGTTAGATTGATAACAATAAGAGTATTAAGTATAGTAATTGTCGTTCTATCGATAATATAAGCATACTATGGCTAATAATATGAGTTAGATTGATAATACTAAGGGTAGTGAGTATAGTAATTCTCGTTCTATCGATCATATAAGCATAATATGGCTAATAATATGAGTTGGATTGATAATAATAAGAGTAATAAGTATAGTAATTGTCGTTCTATCGATCATATAAGCATAATATGGCTAATAATATGAGTTAGATTGATAATACTAAGAGTAGTGAGTATAGTAATTCTCATTCTATCGATCATATAAGCATAATATGGCTAATAATATGAGTTAGATTGATAATAATAAGAGTAATGAGTATAGTAATTGTCGTTCTATCGATCATAATTGCATAATATGGTTAATAATATGAGTTAGATTGATAATAATAAGAGCAATGCGTATAGTAATTGTCGTACTATCGATCATATAAGCATAATATGGCTAATAATATGAGTTAGATTGATAATAATAAGTGTAATAAGTATAGTAATTGTCGTTCGATCGATCATATCTGCATAATATGGTTAATAATATGAGTTAGATTGATAATAATTAGAGTAATGAGTATAGTAATTGTCGTACTATCGATCACATAAGCATAATATGGCTAATAATGTGAGTTAGATTGATAATAGTGAGTGCAATAAATATAGTAATTGTCGCTCTATCGCTCATATAAGCACAATATGGCTAATAATATGAGTTAGATTGATAATAATAAGAGTAATAAGTATAGTAATTGTCGTTCTATCGATCATATAAGCATAATATGGCTAATAATATGAGTTAGATTGATAATAATAAGTGTAATAAGTATAGTAATTGTCGTTCTATCGATCATATAAGCATAATATGGCTAATAATATGAGTTAGATTGATAATAATAAGAGTAATGAGTATAGTAATTGTAGCTCTACCGATCATATCTGCTTAATATGGTTAATAATATGAGTTAGATTGATAATAGTGAGTGTAATAAGTATAGTGAATGTCGTTCTATCGATTATATCAGCATAATACGGGTAATAATATGAGTTGGATTGATAATAATAAGAGTAATGAGTATAGTAATTGTAGGTCTATCGATCATATAAGCATAATATGGCTAATAATATGAGTTATATTGATAATAATAAGAGTAATAAGTATAGTAATTGTCGTTCTATCGATAATATAAGCATACTATGGCTAATAATATGAGTTAGATTGATAATACTAAGGGTAGTGAGTATAGTAATTCTCGTTCTATCGATCATATAAGCATAATATGGCTAATAATATGAGTTGGATTGATAATAATAAGAGTAATAAGTATAGTAATTGTCGTTCTATCGATCATATAAGCATAATATGGTTAATAATATGAGTTAGATTGATAATACTAAGAGTAGTGAGTATAGTAATTCTCATTCTATCGATCATATAAGCATAATATGGCTAATAATATGAGTTAGATAGATAATAATAAGAGTAATGAGTATAGTAATTGTAGTTCTATCGATCATATCTGCATAATATGGTTAATAATATGAGTTAGATTCATAATAATAACAGTAATAAGTTTAGTAATTGTCGTTCTATCGATCATATAAGCATAATATGGCTAATAATATGAGTTAGATTGATAATACTAAGAGTAGTGAGTATAGTAATTCTCGTTCTATCGATCCTAAAAGCATAATATGGCTAATAATATGAGTTAGATTGATAATACTAAGAGTAGTGAGTATAGTAATTGTCGTTCTATCGATCATATAAGCATAATATGGCCAATAATATGAGGTAGATTGATAATAATAAGAGTAGTAAGTATAGTATTTGTCGTTCTATCAATCATATAAGCATAATATGGCTAATAATACGAGTTAGATTGATAATAGTAAGAGTAATAAGTATAGTAATTGTCGTACTATCGATCATTTAACCATAATATGGCTAATAATGTGAGTTAGATTGATAATAATAAGAGTAATAAGTATAGTATTTGTCGTTCTATCGATCATATAAGCATAATATGGCTAATAATACGAGATAGATTGATAATAATAAGAGTAATAAGTATAGTAATTGTCGTTCTATCGATCATTTAAGCATAATATGGCTAATAATATGAGTTAGATTGATAATAATAACAGTAATAAGTATAGTAATTGTCGTTCTATCGATAATATAAGCATAATATGGCTAATAATATGAGTTAGATTGATAATACTAAGAGTAGTGAGTATAGTAATTGTCGTTCTATCGATCATATAAGCATAATATGGCTAATAATATGAGTTAGATTGATAATAATCAGAGTAGTAAGTATAGTATTTGTCGTTCTATCGATCATATAAGCATAATATGGCTAATAATACGAGTTAGATTGATAATAATAAGAGTAATAAGTATAGTAATTGTCGTTCTATCGATCATTTAACCATAATATGGCTAATAATATGAGTTAGATTGATAATAATAAGAGTAATAAGTATAGTATTTGTCGTTCTATCGATCATATAAGCATAATATGGCTAATAATACGAGTTAGATTGATAATAATAAGAGTAATAAGTATAGTAATTGTCGTTCTATCGATCATTTAAGCATAATATGGCTAATAATATGAGTTAGATTGATAATAATAACAGTAATAAGTATAGTAATTGTCGTTCTATCGATAATATAAGCATAATATGGCTAATAATATGAGTTAGATTGATAATACTAAGAGCAGTGAGTATAGTAATTCTCGTTCTATCGATCATATAAGCATAATATGGCTAATAATATGAGTTAGATTGATAATAATAAGAGTAATGAGTATAGTAATTGTAGTTCTATCGATCATTTAAGCATAATATGGCTAATAATATGAGTTAGATTGATAATAATAAGAGTAATGAGTATAGTAATTGTAGCTCTACCGATCATATCTGCTTAATATGGTTAATAATATGAGTTAGATTGATAATAGTGAGTGTAATAAGTATAGTGAATGTCGTTCTATCGATTATATCAGCATAATACGGGTAATAATATGAGTTGGATTGATAATAATAAGAGTAATGAGTATAGTAATTGTAGGTCTATCGATCATATAAGCATAATATGGCTAATAATATGAGTTATATTGATAATAATAAGAGTAATAAGTATAGTAATTGTCGTTCTATCGATAATATAAGCATACTATGGCTAATAATATGAGTTAGATTGATAATACTAAGGGTAGTGAGTATAGTAATTCTCGTTCTATCGATCATATAAGCATAATATGGCTAATAATATGAGTTGGATTGATAATAATAAGAGTAATAAGTATAGTAATTGTCGTTCTATCGATCATATAAGCATAATATGGTTAATAATATGAGTTAGATTGATAATACTAAGAGTAGTGAGTATAGTAATTCTCATTCTATCGATCATATAAGCATAATATGGCTAATAATATGAGTTAGATAGATAATAATAAGAGTAATGAGTATAGTAATTGTAGTTCTATCGATCATATCTGCATAATATGGTTAATAATATGAGTTAGATTCATAATAATAACAGTAATAAGTATAGTAATTGTCGTTCTATCGATCATATAAGCATAATATGGCTAATAATATGAGTTAGATTGATAATACTAAGAGTAGTGAGTATAGTAATTCTCGTTCTATCGATCCTAAAAGCATAATATGGCTAATAATATGAGTTAGATTGATAATACTAAGAGTAGTGAGTATAGTAATTGTCGTTCTATCGATCATATAAGCATAATATGGCCAATAATATGAGGTAGATTGATAATAATAAGAGTAGTAAGTATAGTATTTGTCGTTCTATCAATCATATAAGCATAATATGGCTAATAGTACGAGTTAGATTGATAATAGTAAGAGTAATAAGTATAGTAATTGTCGTACTATCGATCATTTAACCATAATATGGCTAATAATGTGAGTTAGATTGATAATAATAAGAGTAATAAGTATAGTATTTGTCGTTCTATCGATCATATAAGCATAATATGGCTAATAATACGAGATAGATTGATAATAATAAGAGTAATAAGTATAGTAATTGTCGTTCTATCGATCATTTAAGCATAATATGGCTAATAATATGAGTTAGATTGATAATAATAACAGTAATAAGTATAGTAATTGTCGTTCTATCGATAATATAAGCATAATATGGCTAATAATATGAGTTAGATTGATAATACTAAGAGTAGTGAGTATAGTAATTGTCGTTCTATCGATCATATAAGCATAATATGGCTAATAATATGAGTTAGATTGATAATAATCAGAGTAGTAAGTATAGTATTTGTCGTTCTATCGATCATATAAGCATAATATGGCTAATAATACGAGTTAGATTGATAATAATAAGAGTAATAAGTATAGTAATTGTCGTTCTATCGATCATTTAACCATAATATGGCTAATAATATGAGTTAGATTGATAATAATAAGAGTAATAAGTATAGTATTTGTCGTTCTATCGATCATATAAGCATAATATGGCTAATAATACGAGTTAGATTGATAATAATAAGAGTAATAAGTATAGTAATTGTCGTTCTATCGATCATTTAAGCATAATATGGCTAATAATATGAGTTAGATTGATAATAATAACAGTAATAAGTATAGTAATTGTCGTTCTATCGATAACATAAGCATAATATGGCTAATAATATGAGTTAGATTGATAATACTAAGAGCAGTGAGTATAGTAATTCTCGTTCTATCGATCATATAAGCATAATATGGCTAATAATATGAGTTAGATTGATAATAATAAGAGTAATGAGTATAGTAATTGTAGTTCTATCGATCATTTAAGCATAATATGGCTAATAATATGAGTTAGATTGATAATAATAAGAGTAATGAGTATAGTAATTGTAGTTCTATCGATCATATCTGCATAATATGGTTAATAATATGAGTTAGATTGATAATAATAAGAGTAATAAGTATAGTATTTGTCGTTCTATCGATCATATAAGCATAATATGGCTAAGAATATGAGTTAGATTGATAATAATAAGAGTAATAAGTATAGTAATTGTCGTTCTATCGGTCATTTAAGCATAATATGGCTAATAATATGAGTCAGATTGATAATAATAACAGTAATAAGTATAGTAATTGTCGTTCTATCGATAATATAAGCATAATATGGCTAATAATATAAGTTAGATTGATAATACTAAGAGTAGTGAGTATAGTAATTCTCGTTCTATCGATCATATAAGCATAATATGGCTAATAATATGAGTTAGATTGATAATACTAAGAGTAGTGAGTATAGTAATTGTCGTTCTATCGATCATATAAGCATAATATGGCTAATAATATGAGTTAAATTGATAATAATCAGAGTAGTAAGTATAGTATTTGTCGTTCTATCGATCATATAAGCATAATATGGCTAATAATACGAGTTAGATTGATAATAATAAGAGTAATAAGTATAGTAATTGTCGTTCTATCGATAATATAAGCGTAATATGGCTAATAATATGAGTTAGATTGATAACACTAAGAGTAGTCAGTATAGTAATTGTCGTTCTATCGATCATATAAGCATAATATGGCTAATAATTTGAGTTAGATTGATAATAATAAGAGTAATGAGTATAGTAATTGTAGTTCTATCGATCATATCTGCATAATATGGTTAATAATATGAGTTGGATTGATAATAATAAGAGTAATAAGTATAGTAATTGTCGTTCTATCGATCATTTAACCATAATATGGCTAATAATATGAGGTAGATTGATAATAATAAGAGTAGTAAGTATAGTAATTGTCGTTCTATCGATCATATAAGCATAATATGGCTAATAATATGAGTTAGATTGATAATAATAAGAGTAATGAGTATAGTAATTGTAGTTCTATCGATCATATCTGCATAATATGGTTAATAATATGAGTTGGATTGATAATAATAAGAGTAATAAGTATAGTAATTGTCGTTCTATCGATCATTTAACCATAATATGGCTAATAATATGAGGTAGATTGATAATAATAAGAGTAGTAAGTATAGTATTTGTCGTTCTATCGATCATATAAGCATAATATGGCTAATAATACGAGTTAGATTGATAATAGTAAGAGTAATAAGTATAGTAATTGTCGTTCTATCGATAATATAAGCATACTATGGCTAATAATATGAGTTAGATTGATAATACTAAGGGTAGTGAGTATAGTAATTCACGTTCTATCGATCATATAAGCATAATATGGCTAATAATATGAGTTGGATTGATAATAATAAGAGTAATAAGTATAGTAATTGTCGTTCTATCGATCATATAAGCATAATATGGTTAATAATATGAGTTAGATTGATAATACTAAGAGTAGTGAGTATAGTAATTCTCATTCTATCGATCATATAAGCATAATATGGCTAATAATATGAGTTAGATAGATAATAATAAGAGTAATGAGTATAGTAATTGTAGTTCTATCGATCATATCTGCATAATATGGTTAATAATATGAGTTAGATTCATAATAATAACAGTAATAAGTATAGTAATTGTCGTTATATCGATCATATAACCATAATATGGCTAATAGCACGAGTTAGATTGATAATAATAAGAGTAATGAGTATAGTAATTGTCGTTCTATCGATCATATCTGCATAATATGGTTAATAATATGAGTTAGATTGATAATAGTGAGTGTAATAAGTATAGTAATTGTCGTTCTATCGATCATATAAGCATAATATGGCTAATAATATGAGTTAGATTGATAATACTAAGGGTAGTGAGTATAGTAATTCTCGTTCTATCGATCATATAAGCATAATATGGCTAATAATATGAGTTGGATTGATAATAATAAGAGTAATAAGTATAGTAATTGTCGTTCTATCGATCATATAAGCATAATATGGTTAATAATATGAGTTAGATTGATAATACTAAGAGTAGTGAGTATAGTAATTCTCATTCTATCGATCATATAAGCATAATATGGCTAATAATATGAGTTAGATAGATAATAATAAGAGTAATGAGTATAGTAATTGTAGTTCTATCGATCATATCTGCATAATATGGTTAATAATATGAGTTAGATTCATAATAATAACAGTAATAAGTATAGTAATTGTCGTTCTATCGATCATATAAGCATAATATGGCTAATAATATGAGTTAGATTGATAATACTAAGAGTAGTGAGTATAGTAATCCTCGTTCTATCGATCCTAAAAGCATAATATGGCTAATAATATGAGTTAGATTGATAATAATAAGAGTAATAAGTATAGTATTTGTCGTTCTATCGATCATATAAGCATAATATGGCTAATAATACGAGATAGATTGATAATAATAAGAGTAATAAGTGTAGTAATTGTCGTTCTATCGATCATTTAAGCATAATATGGCTAATAATATGAGTTAGATTGATAATACTAAGAGTAGTGAGTATAGTAATTGTCGTTCTATCGATCATATAAGCATAATATGGCTAATAATATGAGTTAGATTGATAATAATCAGAGTAGTAAGTATAGTATTTGTCGTTCTATCGATCATATAAGCATAATATGGCTAATAATACGAGTTAGATTGATAATAATAAGAGTAATAAGTATAGTAATTGTCGTTCTATCGATCATTTAACCATAATATGGCTAATAATATGAGTTAGATTGATTATAATAAGAGTAATAAGTATAGTATTTGTCGTTCTATCGATCATATAAGCATAATATGGCTAATAATACGAGTTAGATTGATAATAATAAGAGTAATAAGTATAGTAATTGTCGTTCTATCGATCATTTAAGCATAATATGGCTAATAATATGAGTTAGATTGATAATAATAGCAGTAATAAGTATAGTAATTGTCGTTCTATCGATAATATAAGCATAATATGGCTAATAATATGAGTTAGATTGATAATACTAAGAGCAGTGAGTATAGTAATTCTCGTTCTATCGATCATATAAGCATAATATGGCTAATAATATGAGTTAGATTGATAATAATAAGAGTAATGAGTATAGTAATTGTAGTTCTATCGATCATTTAAGCATAATATGGCTAATAATATGAGTTAGATTGATAATAATAAGAGTAATGAGTATAGTAATTGTAGTTCTATCGATCATATCTGCATAATATGGTTAATAATATGAGTTAGATTGATAATAATAAGAGTAATAAGTATAGTATTTGTCGTTCTATCGATCATATAAGCATAATATGGCTAAGAATATGAGTTAGATTGATAATAATAAGAGTAATAAGTATAGTAATTGTCGTTCTATCGATAATATAAGCGTAATATGGCTAATAATATGAGTTAGATTGATAATAATAAGAGTAATGAGTATAGTAATTGTAGTTCTATCGATCATATCTGCATAATATGGTTAATAATATGAGTTGGATTGATAATAATAAGAGTAATAAGTATAGTAATTGTCGTTCTATCGATCATTTAACCATAATATGGCTAATAATATGAGGTAGATTGATAATAATAAGAGTAGTAAGTATAGTATTTGTCGTTCTATCGATCATATAAGCATAATATGGCTAATAATACGAGTTAGATTGATAATAGTAAGAGTAATAAGTATAGTAATTGTCGTTCTATCGATAATATAAGCATACTATGGCTAATAATATGAGTTAGATTGATAATACTAAGGGTAGTGAGTATAGTAATTCTCGTTCTATCGATCATATAAGCATAATATGGCTAATAATATGAGTTGGATTGATAATAATAAGAGTAATAAGTATAGTAATTGTAGTTCTATCGATCATATCTGCATAATATGGTTAATAATATGAGTTAGATTCATAATAATAACAGTAATAAGTATAGTAATTGTCGTTATATCGATCATATAACCACAATATGGCTAATAGCACGAGTTAGATTGATAATAATAAGAGTAATGAGTATAGTAATTGTCGTTCTATCGATCATATAAGCATAATATGGCTAATAATATGAGTTAGATTGATAATACTAAGAGTAGTGAGTATAGTAATTCTCATTCTATCGATCATATAAGCATAATATGGCTAATAATATGAGTTAGATTGATAATACTAAGAGTAGTCAGTATAGTAATTGTCGTTCTATCGATCATATAAGCATAATATGGCTAATAATATGAGTTGGATTGATAATAATAAGAGTAATAAGTATAGTAATTGTCGTTCTATCGATCATATAAGCATAATATGGCTAATAATATGAGTTAGATTGATAATACTAAGAGTAGTGAGTATAGTAATTCTCATTCTATCGATCATATAAGCATAATATGGCTAATAATATGAGTTAGATTGATAATACTAAGAGTAGTCAGTATAGTAATTGTCGTTCTATCGATCATATAAGCATAATATGGCTAATAATATGAGTTGGATTGATAATAATAAGAGTAATAAGTATAGTAATTGTCGTTCTATCGATCATATAAGCATAATATGGCTAATAATATGAGTTAGATTGATAATACTAAGAGTAGTGAGTATAGTAATTCTCATTCTATCGATCATATAAGCATAATATGGCTAATAATATGAGTTAGATTGATAATACTAAGAGTAGTCAGTATAGTAATTGTCGTTCTATCGATCATATAAGCATAATATGGCTAATAATATGAGTTAGATTGATAATAATAAGAGTAATGAGTATAGTAATTGTAGTTCTATCGATCATATCTGCATAATATGGTTAATAATATGAGTTGGATTGATAATAATAAGAGTAATGAGTATAGTAATTGTAGTTCTATCGATCATATAAGCATAATGTGGCTAGTAATATGAGTTAGATTCATAATAATAAGAGTAATAAGTATAGTAATTGTCGTTCTATCGATCATATAAGCGCAATATGGCTAATAATATGAGTTAGATTGATAATAATAAGAGTAATGAGTATAGTAATTGTAGTTCTATCGATCATATCTGCATAATATGGTTAGTAATATGAGTTAGATTGATAATAATAAGAGTAATAAGTATAGTATTTGTCGTTCTATCGATCATATAAGCATAATATGGCTAAGAATATGAGTTAGATTGATAATAATAAGAGTAATGAGTATAGTAATTGTAGTTCTATCGATCATATCTGCATAATATGGTCAATAATATGAGTTAGATTGATAATAATAAGAGTAATCAGTATAGTATTTGTCGTTCTATCGATCATATAAGCATAATATGGCTAAGAATATGAGTCAGATTGATAATAATAAGAGTAATAAGTATAGTAATTGTCGTTCTATCGGTCATTTAAGCATAATATGGCTAATAATATGAGTCAGATTTATAATAATAACAGTAATAAGTATAGTAAGTGTCGTTCTATCGATAATATAAGCATAATATGGCTAATAATATGAGTTAGATTGATAATACTAAGAGTAGTGAGTATAGTAATTCTCGTTCTATCGATCATATAAGCATAATATGGCTAATAATATGAGTTAGATTGATAATAATCAGAGTAGTAAGTATAGTATTTGTCGTTCTATCGATCATATAAGCATAATATGGCTAATAATACGAGTTAGATTGATAATAATAAGAGTAATAAGTATAGTAATTGTCGTTCTATCGATAATATAAGCGTAATATGGCTAATAATATGAGTTAGATTGATAATACTAAGAGTAGTCAGTATAGTAATTGTCGTTCTATCGATCATATAAGCATAATATGGCTAATAATATGAGTTAGATTGATAATAATAAGAGTAATGAGTATAGTAATTGTAGTTCTATCGATCATATCTGCATAATATGGTTAATAATATGAGTTGGATTGATAATAATAAGAGTAATAAGTATAGTAATTGTCGTTCTATCGATCATTTAACCATAATATGGCTAATAATATGAGGTAGATTGATAATAATAAGAGTAGTAAGTATAGTATTTGTCCTTCTATCGATCATATAAGCATAATATGGCTAATAATACGAGTTAGATTGATAATAGTAAGAGTAATAAGTATAGTAATTGTCGTTCTATCGATAATATAAGCATACTATGGCTAATAATATGAGTTATATTGATAATACTAAGGGTAGTGAGTATAGTAATTCTCGTTCTATCGATCATATAAGCATAATATGGTTAATAATATGTGTTAGATTGATAATACTAAGAGTAGTGAGTATAGTAATTCTCATTCTATCGATCATATAAGCATAATATGGCTAATAATATGAGTTAGATAGATAATAATAAGAGTAATGAGTATAGTAATTGTAGTTCTACCGATCATATCTGCATAATATGGTTAATAATATGAGTTAGATTCATAATAATAACAGTAATAAGTATAGTAATTGTCGTTATATCGATCATATAACCATAATATGGCTAATAGCACGAGTTAGATTGATAATAATAAGAGTAATGAGTATAGTAATTGTCGTTCTATCGATCATATCTGCATAATATGGTTAATAATATGAGTTAGATTGATAATAGTGAGTGTAATAAGTATAGTAATTGTCGTTCTATCGATCATATAAGCATAATATGGCTAATAATATGAGTTAGATTGATAATACTAAGAGTAGTGAGTATAGTAATTCTCGTTCTATCGATCCTAAAAGCATAATATGGCTAATAATATGAGTTAGATTGATAATACTAAGAGTAGTGAGTATAGTAATTGTCGTTCTATCGATCATATAAGCATAATATGGCCAATAATATGAGGTAGATTGATAATAATAAGAGTAGTAAGTATAGTATTTGTCGTTCTATCGATCATATAAGCATAATATGGCTAATAATACGAGTTAGATTGATAATAGTAAGAGTAATAAGTATAGTAATTGTCGTTCTATCGATCATTTAACCATAATATGGCTAATAATATGTGTTAGATTGATAATAATCAGAGTAGTAAGTATAGTATTTGTCGTTCTATCGATCATATAAGCATAATATGGCTAATAATACGAGTTAGATTGATAATAATAAGAGTAATAAGTATAGTAATTGTCGTTCTATCGATCATATAAGCATAATATGGCTAATAATATGAGTTGGATTGATAATAATAAGAGTAATAAGTATAGTAATTGTCGTTCTATCGATCATATAAGCATAATATGGCTAATAATATGAGTTAGATTGATAATACTAAGAGTAGTGAGTATAGTAATTCTCATTCTATCGATCATAGAAGCATAATATGGCTAATAATATGAGTTAGATTGATAATACTAAGAGTAGTCAGTATAGTAATTGTCGTTCTATCGATCATATAAGCATAATATGGCTAATAATATGAGTTAGATTGATAATAATAAGAGTAATGAGTATAGTAATTGTAGTTCTATCGATCATATCTGCATAATATGGTTAATAATATGAGTTGGATTGATAATAATAAGAGTAATGAGTATAGTAATTGTAGTTCTATCGATCATATAAGCATAATGTGGCTAATAATATGAGTTAGATTCATAATAATAAGAGTAATAAGTATAGTAATTGTCGTTCTATCGATCATATAAGCACAATATGGCTAATAATATGAGTTAGATTGATAATAATAAGAGTAATAAGTATAGTA
>NW_027474182.1:0-23221 GCF_050947335.1 Megachile rotundata | reverse complement strand
ATAATATGAGTTAGAGTGATAATACTGAAAGTAGTGAGTATAGTAATTTTCATTCTATCGATCATATAAGCATAATATGGCTAATAATATGAGTTAGATTGATAATAATAAGAGTAATAAGTATAGTAATTGTCGTTATATCGATCATATAAGCACAATATGGCTAATAATATGAGTTAGATTGATAATAATAAGAGTAATAAGTATAGTAATTGTCGTTCTATCGATCATATAAGCATAATATGGCTAATAATATGCGTTAGATTGATAATAATAAGAGTAATGAGTATAGTAATTGTGGTTCTATCGATCATTTAAGCATAATATGGCTAATAATATGAGTTAGAGTGATAATACTAAGAGTAGTGAGTATAGTAATTCTCATTCTATCGATCATATAAGCATAATATGGCTAATAATATGAGTTAGATCGATAATAATAACAGTAATAAGTTTAGTAATTGTCGTTCTATCGATAATATAAGCATAATATGGCTAATAATATGAGTTAGATTGATAATAATAACAGTAATAAGTATAGTAATTGTCGTTCTATCGATAATATAACCATAATATGGCTAATAAGATGAGTTAGATTGATAATAATAAGAGTAATAACTACAGTATTTGTCGTTCTATCGATCATATAAGCATAATATGGCTAATAATATGAGTTAGATTGATAATAATAAGAGTAATAAGTATAGTAATTGTCGTTCTATCGATCATTTAAGCATAATATTGGCTAATAATATGAGTTAGATTGATAATAATAACAGTAATAGGTATAGTAATTGTCGTTCTATCGATAATATAAGCATAATATGGCTAATAATATTAGTTAGATTGATAACACTAAGAGTAGTGAGTATAGTAATTCTCGTTCTATCGATCATATAAGCATAATATGGCTAATAATATGAGTTAGATTGATAACAATAAGAGTAACAAGTATAGTAATTGTCGTTCTATCGATAATATAAGCACTATATGGCTAATAATATGAGTTAGATTGATAATACTAAGAGTAGTGAGTATAGTAATTCTCGTTCTATCGATCATATAAGCATAATATGGCTAATAATATGAGTTAGATTGATAATAATAAGAGTAATAAGTATAGTATTTGTCGTTCTATCGATCATATAAGCATAATATGGCTAATAATACGAGTTAGATTGATAATAATAAGAGTAATGAGTATAGTAATTGTCGTCTATCGATCATTTAAGCATAATATGGCTAATAATATGAGTTAGATTGATAATAATAACAGTAATAGGTATAGTAATTGTCGTTCTATCGATAATATAAGCATAATATGCCTAATAATATGAGTTAGATTGATAATACTAAGAGTAGTGAGTATAGTAATTCTCGTTCTATCGATCATATAAGCATAATATGGCTAATAATATGCGTTAGATTGATAATAATAAGGGTAATGAGTATAGTAATTGTGGTTCTATCGATCATTTAAGCATAATATGGCTAATAATATGAGTTAGATTGATAATAATAACAGTAATAGGTATAGTAATTGTCGTTCTATCGATAATATAACCATAATATGGCTAATAATATGAGTTAGATTGATAATAATAACAGTAATAAGTATAGTAATTGTCGTTCTATCGATAATATAAGCATAATATGGCTAATAATATGAGTTAGATTGATAAGACTAAGAGTAGTGAGTATAGTAATTCTCGTTCTATCGATCATATAAGCATAATATGGCTAATAATATGAGTTAGATTGATAACAATAAGAGTAACAAGTATAGTAATTGTCGTTCTATCGATAATATAAGCACTATATGGCTAATAATATGAGTTAGATTGATAATACTAAGAGTAGTGAGTATAGTAATTCTCGTTCTATCGATCATATAAGCATAATATGGCTAATAATATGAGTTAGATTGATAATAATAAGAGTAATAAGTATAGTATTTGTCGTTCTATCGATCATATAAGCATAATATGGCTAATAATACGAGTTAGATTGATAATAATAAGAGTAATGAGTATAGTAATTGTCGTCTATCGATCATTTAAGCATAATATGGCTAATAATATGAGTTAGATTGATAATAATAACAGTAATAGGTATAGTAATTGTCGTTCTATCGATAATATAAGCATAATATGCCTAATAATATGAGTTAGATTGATAATACTAAGAGTAGTGAGTATAGTAATTCTCGTTCTATCGATCATATAAGCATAATATGGCTAATAATATGCGTTAGATTGATAATAATAAGAGTAATGAGTATAGTAATTGTGGTTCTATCGATCATTTAAGCATAATATGGCTAATAATATGAGTTAGATTGATAATAATAACAGTAATAGGTATAGTAATTGTCGTTCTATCGATAATATAACCATAATATGGCTAATAATATGAGTTAGATTGATAATAATAACAGTAATAAGTATAGTAATTGTCGTTCTATCGATAATATAAGCATAATATGGCTAATAATATGAGTTAGATTGATAAGACTAAGAGTAGTGAGTATAGTAATTCTCATTCTATCGATCATATAAGCATAATATGGCTAATAATACGAGTTAGATTGATAATAATAAGAGTAATAAGTATAGTAATTGTCGTTCTCTCGATCATATAAGCATAATATGGCTAATAATATGAGTTACATTGATAATAATAAGTGTAATAAGTATAGTAATTGTCGTTCTATCGATCATATAAGCATAATATGGCTAATAATATGGGTTAGATTGATAATAATAAGAGTAATGAGTATAGTAATTGTCGTTCTATCGATCATATAAGCATAATATGGCTAATAATATGCGTTAGATTGATAATAATAAGAGTAATGAGTATAGTAATTGTGGTTCTATCGATCATTTAAGCATAATATGGCTAATAATATGAGTTAGATTGATAATAATAACAGTAATAGGTATAGTAATTGTCGTTCTATCGATCATTTAAGCATAATATGGCTAATAATATTAGTTAGATTGATAATAATAAGTGTAATAAGTATAGTAATTGTCGTTCTATCGCTCATATAAGCACAATATGGCTAATAATATGAGTTAGATTGATAATAATAAGAGTAATAAGTATAGTAATTGTCGTTCTATCGATCATATAAGCATAATATGGCTAATAATATGAGTTACATTGATAATAATAAGTGTAATAAGTATAGTAATTGTCGTTCTATCGATCATATAAGCATAATATGGCTAATAATATGGGTTAGATTGATAATAATAAGAGTAATGAGTATAGTAATTGTGGTTCTATCGATCATTTAAGCATAATATGGCTAATAATATGAGTTAGATTGATAATACTAAGAGTAGTGAGTATAGTAATTCTCGTTCTATCGATCATATAAGCATAATATGGCTAATAATATGGGTTAGATTGATAACAATAAGAGTAACAAGTATAGTAATTGTCGTTCTATCGATCATATAAACATAATATGGCTAATAATATGAGTTAGATTGATAATACTAAGAGTAGTGAGTATAGTAATTCTCGTTCTATCGATCATATAAGCATAATATGGCTAGTAATATGAGTTAGATTGATAATAATAAGAGTAATGAGTATAGAAATTGTAGTTCTATCGATCATTTAAGCATAATATGGAAATAATAAGTTAGGTTGATAAAATAACAGTAATAAGTATAGTAATTCGTTCTATCGATAATATAAGCATAATATGGCTAATAATATTAGTTAGATTGATAATAATAAGAGTATAAGTAAGTAATTTGTCGTTCTAATCGATCATATAAGCATAATATGGCTAATAATATGAGTTAGATTGATAATAATAAGAGTAATAAGTATAGTAATTGTCGTTCTATAGATCATTTAAGCATAATATGGCTAATAATATGAGTTAGATTGATAATAATAACAGTAATAGGTATAGTAATTGTCGTTCTATCGATAATATAAGCATAATATGGCTAATAATATTAGTTAGATTGATAATACTAAGAGTAGTGAGTATAGTAATTCTCGTTCTATCGATCATATAAGCATAATATGGCTAATAATATGAGTTAGATTGATAACAATAAGAGTAACAAGTATAGTAATTGTCGTTTCTATCGATCATATAAGCATAATATGGCTAATAATATGCGTTAGATTGATAATAATAAGAGTAATGAGTATAGTAATTGTGGTTCTATCGATCATTTAAGCATAATATGGCTAATAATATGAGTTAGATTGATAATAAT
The DNA here is from genome assembly GCF_050947335.1 of Megachile rotundata. Lineage (NCBI taxonomy): Eukaryota > Metazoa > Arthropoda > Insecta > Hymenoptera > Megachilidae > Megachile > Megachile rotundata. The sequence continues at coordinate 18,968 of NW_027474182.1, read as the reverse complement.
AACAGTAATAGGTATAGTAATTGTCGTTCTATCGATCATTTAAGCATAATATGGCTAATAATATTAGTTAGATTGATAATAATAAGTGTAATAAGTATAGTAATTGTCGTTCTATCGCTCATATAAGCACAATATGGCTAATAATATGAGTTAGATTGATAATAATAAGAGTAATGAGTATAGTAATTGTGGTTCTATCGATCATTTAAGCATAATATGGCTAATAATATGAGTTTAGATTGATAATAATAACAGTAATAAGTATAGTAATTGTCGTTCTATCGATAATATAAACCATAATATGGCTAATAATATGAGTTAGATTGATAATAATAACAGTAATAAGTATAGTAATTGTCGTTCTATCGATAATATAAGCATAATATGGCTAAATAATATGAGTTAGATTGATAAGACTAAGAGTAGTGAGTATAGTAATTCTCATTCTATCGATCATATAAGCATAATATGGCTAATAATACGAGTTAGATTGATAATAATAAGAGTAATAAGTATAGTAAATTGTCGTTCTCCTCGATCATATAAGCATAATATGGCTAATAATATGAGTTAGAGTGATAATACTGAAAGTAGTGAGTATAGTAATTTTCATTCTATCGATCATATAAGCATAATATGGCTAATAATATGAGTTAGATTGATAATAATAAGAGTAATAAGTATAGTAATTGTCGTTATATCGATCATATAAGCACAATATGGCTAATAATATGAGTTAGATTGATAATAATAAGAGTAATAAGTATAGTAATTGTCGTTCTATCGATCATATAAGCATAATATGGCTAATAATATGCGTTAGATTGATAATAATAAGAGTAATGAGTATAGTAATTGTGGTTCTATCGATCATTTAAGCATAATATGGCTAATAATATGAGTTAGAGTGATAATACTAAGAGTAGTGAGTATAGTAATTCTCATTCTATCGATCATATAAGCATAATATGGCTAATAATATGAGTTAGATCGATAATAATAACAGTAATAAGTTTAGTAATTGTCGTTCTATCGATAATATAAGCATAATATGGCTAATAATATGAGTTAGATTGATAATAATAACAGTAATAAGTATAGTAATTGTCGTTCTATCGATAATATAACCATAATATGGCTAATAAGATGAGTTAGATTGATAATAATAAGAGTAATAACTACAGTATTTGTCGTTCTATCGATCATATAAGCATAATATGGCTAATAATATGAGTTAGATTGATAATAATAAGAGTAATAAGTATAGTAATTGTCGTTCTATCGATCATTTAAGCAATAATATGGCTAATAATATGAGTTAGATTGATAATAATAAACAGTAATAGGTATAGTAATTGTCGTTCTATCGATAATATAAGCATAATATGGCTAATAATATTAGTTAGATTGATAACACTAAGAGTAGTGAGTATAGTAATTCTCGTTCTATCGATCATATAAGCATAATATGGCTAATAATATGAGTTAGATTGATAACAATAAGAGTAACAAGTATAGTAATTGTCGTTCTATCGATAATATAAGCACTATATGGCTAATAATATGAGTTAGATTGATAATACTAAGAGTAGTGAGTATAGTAATTCTCGTTCTATCGATCATATAAGCATAATATGGCTAATAATATGAGTTAGATTGATAATAATAAGAGTAATAAGTATAGTATTTGTCGTTCTATCGATCATATAAGCATAATATGGCTAATAATACGAGTTAGATTGATAATAATAAGAGTAATGAGTATAGTAATTGTCGTCTATCGATCATTTAAGCATAATATGGCTAATAATATGAGTTAGATTGATAATAATAACAGTAAATAGGTATAGTAATTGTCGTTTCTATCGATAATATAAGCATAATATGCCTAATAATATGAGTTAGATTGATAATACTAAGAGTAGTGAGTATAGTAATTCTCGTTCTATCGATCATATAAGCATAATATGGCTAATAATATGCGTTAGATTGATAATAATAAGAGTAATGAGTATAGTAATTGTGGTTTCTATCGATCATTTAAGCATAATATGGCTAATAATATGAGTTAGATTGATAATAATAACAGTAATAGGTATAGTAATTGTCGTTCTATCGATAATATAACCATAATATGGCTAATAATATGAGTTAGATTGATAATAATAACAGTAATAAGTATAGTAATTGTCGTTTCTATCGATAATATAAGCATAATATGGCTAATAATATGAGTTAGATTGATAAGGACTAAGAGTAGTGAGTATAGTAATTCTCATTCTATCGATCATATAAGCATAATATGGCTAATAATACGAGTTAGATTGATAATAATAAGAGTAATAAGTATAGTAATTGTCGTTCTCTCGATCATATAAGCATAATATGGGCTAATAATATGAGTTACATTGATAATAATAAGTGTAATAAGTATAGTAATTGTCGTTCTATCGATCATATAAGCATAATATGGCTAATAATATGGGTTAGATTGATAATAATAAGAGTAATGAGTATAGTAATTGTCGTTTCTATCGATCATATAAGCATAATATGGCTAATAATATGCGTTAGATTGATAATAATAAGAGTAATGAGTATAGTAATTGTGGTTCTATCGATCATTTAAGCATAATATGGCTAATAATATGAGTTAGATTGATAATAATAACAGTAATAGGTATAGTAATTGTCGTTCTATCGATCATTTAAGCATAATATGGCTAATAATATTAGTTAGATTGATAATAATAAGTGTAATAAGTATAGTAATTGTCGTTCTATCGCTCATATAAGCACAATATGGCTAATATGGCTAATAATATGAGTTAGATTGATAATAATAAGAGTAATAAGTATAGTAATTGTCGTTCTATCGATCATATAAGCATAATATGGCTAATAATATGAGTTACATTGATAATAATAAGTGTAATAAGTATAGTAATTGTCGTTCTATCGATCATATAAGCATAATATGGCTAATAATATGGGTTAGATTGATAATAATAAGAGTAATGAGTATAGTAATTGTGGTTCTATCGATCATTTAAGCATAATATGGCTAATAATATGAGTTAGATTGATAATACTAAGAGTAGTGAGTATAGTAATTCTCGTTCTATCGATCATATAAGCATAATATGGCTAATAATATGGGTTAGATTGATAACAATAAGAGTAACAAGTATAGTAATTGTCGTTCTATCGATCATATAAACATAATATGGCTAATAATATGAGTTAGATTGATAATACTAAGAGTAGTGAGTATAGTAATTCTCGTTCTATCGATCATATAAGCATAATATGGCTAGTAATATGAGTTAGATTGATAATAATAAGAGTAATGAGTATAGAAATTGTAGTTCTATCGATCATTTAAGCATAATATGGCTAATAATATGAGTTAGGTTGATAATAATAACAGTAATAAGTATAGTAATTGTCGTTCTATCGATAATATAACCATAATATGGCTAATAATATGAGTTAGATTGATAATAATAACAGTAATAAGTATAGTAATTGTCGTTCTATCGATAATATAAGCATAACATGGCTAATAATATGAGTTAGATTGATAAGACAAAGAGTAGTGAGTATAGTAATTCTCATTCTATCGATCATATAAGCATAATATGGCTAATAATACGAGTTAGATTGATAATAATAAGAGTAATAAGTATAGTAATTGTCGTTCTCTCGATCATATAAGCATAATATGGCTAATAATATGAGTTAGAGTGATAATACTAAGAGTAGTGAGTATAGTAATTGTCATTCTATCGATCATATAAGCATAATATGGCTAATAATATGAGTTAGATTGATAATAATAACAGTAATAAGTATAGTAATGGTCGTTCTATCGATAATATAAGCATAATATGGCTAACAATATGAGTTAGATTGATAATACTCAGAGTAGTGAGTATAGTAATTGTCGTTCTATCGATCATATAAGCATAATATGGCTAATAATATGAGTTAGATTGATAATACTAAGAGTAGTGAGTATGGTAATTGTCGTTCTATCGATCATATAAGCATAATATGGCTAATAATACGAGTTAGATAGATAATAATAAGAGTAATAAGTATAGTAATTGTCGTTCTATCGATCATTTAAGCATAATATGGCTAATAATATGAGTTAGATTGATAATAATAACAGTAATAAGTATAGTAATTGTCGTTCTATCGATAATATAATCATAATATGGCTAATAATATGAGTTAGATTGATAATACTAAGAGTAGTGAGTATAGTAATTGTCGTTCTATCGATCATATAAGCATAATATGGCAAATAATATGAGTTAGATTGATAATAATAAGAGTAATAAGTATAGTATTTGCCGTTCTATCGATCATATAAGCATAATATGGCTAATAATACGAGTTGGATTGATAATAATAAGAGTAATAAGTATAGTAATTGTCGTTCTATCGATCATATCTGCATAATATGGTTAATAATATGAGTTAGATTGATAATAATAAGAGTAGTAAGTATAGTATTTGTCGTTCTATCGATCATATAAGCATAATATGGCTAATAATATGAGTTAGATTGATAATAATAAGAGTAATAAGTATAGTAATTGTCGTTATATCGATCATATAACCATAATATGGCTAATAGCATGAGTTAGATTGATAATAATAAGAGTAATGAGTATAGTAATTGTCGTTCTATCGATCATATCTGCATAATATGGTTAATAATATGAGTTAGATTGATAATAGTGAGTGTAATAAATATATTAATTGTCGTTCTATCGCTCATATAAGCACAATATGGCCAATAATATGAGTTAAATTGATAATAATATGAGTAATAAGTATAGTAATTGTCGTTCTATCGATCATATAAGCATAATATGGCTAATAATATTAGTTAGATTGATAATAATAAGTGTAATAAGTATAGTAATTGTCGTTCTATCGCTCATATAAGCACAATATGGCTAATAATATGAGTTAGATTGATAATAATAAGAGTAATAAGTATAGTAATTCTCATTCTATCGATCATATAAGCATAATATGGCTAATAATATGAGTTAGATTGATAATAATAACAGTAATAAGTATAGTAATTGTCGTTCTATCGGTAATATAATCATAATATGGCTAATAATATGAGTTAGATTGATAATACTAAGAGTAGTGAGTATAGTAATTGTCGTTCTATCGATCATATAAGCATAATATGGCAAATAATATGAGTTAGCTTGATAATAATAAGAGTAATAAGTATAGTATTTGCCGTTCTATCGATCATATAAGCATAATATGGCTAATAATACGAGTTGGATTGATAATAATAAGAGTAATAAGTATAGTAATTGTCGTTCTATCGATCATATAAGCATAATATGGCTAATAATATGCGTTAGATTGATAATAATAAGAGTAATGAGTATAGTAATTGTGGTTCTATCGATCATTTAAGCATAATATGGCTAATAATATGAGTTAGATTGATAATAATAACAGTAATAGGTATAGTAATTGTCGTTCTATCGATCATTTAAGCATAATATGGCTAATAATATTAGTTAGATTGATAATAATAAGTGTAATAAGTATAGTAATTGTCGTTCTATCGCTCATATAAGCACAATATGGCTAATAATATGAGTTAGATTGATAATAATAAGAGTAATAAGTATAGTAATTGTCGTTCTATCGATCATATAAGCATAATATGGCTAATAATATGAGTTAGATTGATAATACTAAGAGTAGTGAGCATAGTAATTCTCGTTCTATCGATCATATAAGCATAATATGGCTAATAATATGAGTTAGATTGATAATAATAAGAGTAATGAGTATAGTAATTGTAGTTCTATCGATAATATAAGCATAATATGGCTAATAATATTAGTTAGATTGATAATAATTAAGAGTAATAAGTATAGTATTTGTCGTTCTATCGATCATATAAGCATAATATGGCTAATAATATGAGTTAGATTGATAATAATAAGAGTAATAAGTATAGTAATTGTCGTTCTATAGATCATTTAAGCATAATATGGCTAATAATATGAGTTAGATTGATAATAATAACAGTAATAAGTATAGTAATTGTCGTTCTATCGATAATATAACCATAATATGGCTAATAATATGAGTTAGATTGATAATACTAAGAGTAGTGAGTATAGTAATTCTCGTTCTATCGATCATATAAGCATAATATGGCTAATAATATGAGTTAGATTGATAATAATAAGAGTAATAACTACAGTAATTGTCGTTCTATTGATCATATAAGCATAATAAGGCTAATAATATGAGTTAGATTGATAATAATAAGAGTAATAAGTATAGTAATTGTCGTTCTCTCGATCATATAAGCATAATATGGTTAATAATATGAGTTAGATTGATAATAATAACAGTAATAAGTATAGTAATTCTCGTTCTATCGATAATATAAGCATAATATGGCTAATAATATTAGTTAGATTGATAATAATAAGAGTAATAAGTATAGTATTTGTCGTTCTATCGATCATATAAGCATAATATGGCTAATAATATGAGTTAGATTGATAATAATAAGAGTAATAAGTATAGTAATTGTCGTTCTATCGATCATTTAAGCATAATATGGCTAATAATATGAGTTAGATTGATAATAATAACAGTAATAGGTATAGTAATTGTCGTTCTATCGATAATATAAGCATAATAAGGCTAATAATATGAGTTAGATTGATAATAATAAGAGTAATAAGTATAGTAATTGTCGTTCTCTCGATCATATAAGCATAATATGGTTAATAATATGAGTTAGATTGATAATAATAACAGTAATAAGTATAGTAATTCTCGTTCTATCGATAATATAAGCATAATATGGCTAATAATATTAGTTAGATTGATAATAATAAGAGTAATAAGTATAGTATTTGTCGTTCTATCGATCATATAAGCATAATATGGCTAATAATACGAGTTAGATTGATAATAATAAGAGTAATGAGTATAGTAATTGTCGTCTATCGATCATTTAAGCATAATATGGCTAATAATATGAGTTAGATTGATAATACTAAGAGTAGTGAGTATAGTTATTCTCGTTCTATCGATCATATAAGCATAATATGGCTAATAATATGAGTTAGATTGATAACAATAAGAGTAACAAGTATAGTAATTGTCGTTCTATCGATCATATAAGCATAATATGGCTAATAATATGAGTTAGATTGATAATACTAAGAGTAGTGAGTATAGTAATTCTCGTTCTATCGATCATATAAGCATAATATGGCTAGTAATATGAATTAGATTGATAATAATAAGAGTAATGAGTATAGAAATTGTAGTTCTATCGATCATTTAAGCATAATATGGCTAATAATATGAGTTAGATTGATAATAATAACAGTAATAAGTATAGTAATTGTCGTTCTATCGATAATATAACCATAATATGGCTAATAATATGAGTTAGATTGATAATAATAACAGTAATAAGTATAGTAATTCTCGTTCTATCGATCATATAAGCATAATATGGCTAATAATATGAGTTAGATTGATAACAATAAGAGTAACAAGTATAGTAATTGTCGTTCTATCGATCATATAAGCATAATATGGCTAATAATATGAGTTAGATTGATAATACTAAGAGTAGTGAGTATAGTAATTCTCGTTCTATCGATCATATAAGCATAATATGGCTAATAATATGAGTTAGATTGATAATAATAAGAGTAATGAGTATAGAAATTGTAGTTCTATCGATCATTTAAGCATAATATGGCTAATAATATGAGTTAGATTGATAATAATAACAGTAATAAGTATAGTAATTGTCGTTCTATCGATCATATAAGCATAATATGGCTAATAATATGGGTTAGATTGATAATAATAAGAGTAATGAGTATAGTAATTGTGGTTCTATCGATCATTTAAGCATAATATGGCTAATAATATGAGTTAGATTGATAATACTAAGAGTAGTGAGTATAGTAATTCTCGTTCTATCGATCATATAAGCATAATATGGCTAATAATATGAGTTAGATTGATAACAATAAGAGTAACAAGTATAGAAATTGTAGTTCTATCGATCATTTAAGCATAATATGGCTAATAATATGAGTTAGATTGATAATAATAACAGTAATAAGTATAGTAATTGTCGTTCTATCGATAATATAACCATAATATGGCTAATAATATGAGTTAGATTGATAATAATAACAGTAATAAGTATAGTAATTGTCGTTCTATCGATAATATAAGCATAATATGGCTAATAATATGAGTTAGATTGATAAGACTAAGAGTAGTTAGTATAGTAATTCTCATTCTAACGATCATATAAGCATAATATGGCTAATAATACGAGTTAGATTGATAATAATAAGAGTAATAAGTATAGTAATTGTCGTTCTCTCGATCATATAAGCATAATATGGCTAATAATATGAGTTAGAGTGATAATACTAAGAGTAGTGAGTATAGTAATTTTCATTCTATCGATCATATAAGCATAATATGGCTAATAATATGAGTTAGATTGATAATAATAACAGTAATAAGTATAGTAATTGTCGTTCTATCGATAATATAAGCATAATATGGCTAATAATATGAGTTAGATTGATAATACTCAGAGTAGTGAGTATAGTAATTGTCGTTCTATCGATCATATAAGCATAATATGGCTAATAATATGAGTTAGATGGATAATACTAAGAGTAGTGAGTATGGTAATTGTCGTTCTATCGATCATATAAGCATAATATGGCTAATAATACGAGTTAGATTGATAATAATAAGAGTAATAAGTATAGTAATTGTCGTTCTATCGATCATTTAAGCATAATATGGCTAATAATATGAGTTAGATTGATAATAATAACAGTAATAAGTATAGTAATTGTCGTTCTATCGATAATATAATCATAATATGGCTAATAATATGAGTTAGATTGATAATACTAAGAGTAGTGAGTATAGTAATTGTCGTTCTATCGATCATATAAGCATAATATGGCAAATAATATGAGTTAGATTGATAATAATAAGAGTAATAAGTATAGTATTTGCCGTTCTATCGATCATATACGCATAATATGGCTAATAATACGAGTTGGATTGATAATAATAAGAGTAATGAGTATAGTAATTGTCGTTCTATCGATCATATCTGCACAATATGGTTAATAATATGAGTTAGATTGATAATAGTGAGTGTAATAAATATATTAATTGTCGTTCTATCGCTCATATAAGCACAATATGGCCAATAATATGAGTTAAATTGATAATAATATGAGTAATAAGTATAGTAATTGTCGTTCTATCGATCATATAAGCATAATATGGCTAATAATATTAGTTAGATTGATAATAATAAGTGTAATAAGTATAGTAATTGTCGTTCTATCGCTCATATAAGCACAATATGGCTAATAATATGAGTTAGATTGATAATAATAAGAGTAATAAGTATAGTAATTGTCGTTCTATCGATCATATAAGCATAATATGGCTAATAATATGAGTTAGATTGATAATACTAAGAGTAGTGAGCATAGTAATTCTCGTTCTATCGATCATATAAGCATAATATGGCTAATAATATGAGTTAGATTGATAATAATAAGAGTAATGAGTATAGTAATTGTAGTTCTATCGATCATTTAAGCATAATATGGCTAATAATATGAGTTAGATTGATAATAATAAGAGTAATAAGTATAGTAATTGTCGTTCTCTCGATCATACAAGCATAATATGGCTCATAATATGAGTTAGAGTGATAATACTAAGAGTAGTGAGTATAGTAATTCTCATTCTATCGATCATATAAGCATAATATGGCTAATAATATGAGTTAGATTGATAATAATAACAGTAATAAGTATAGTAATTGTCGTTCTATCGATCATATAAGCATAATATGGCTAATAATATGAGTTACATTGATAATAATAAGTGTAATATGTATAGTAATTGTCGTTCTATCGATCATATAAGCATAATATGGCTAATAATATGGGTTAGATTGATAATAATAAGAGTAATGAGTATAGTAATTGTGGTTCTATCGATCATTTAAGCATAATATGGCTAATAATATGAGTTAGATTGATAATACTAAGAGTAGTGAGTATAGTAATTCTCGTTCTATCGATCATATAAGCATAATATGGCTAATAATATGAGTTAGATTGATAACAATAAGAGTAACAAGTATAGTAATTGTCGTTCTATCGATCATATAAGCATAATATGGCTAATAATATGCGTTAGATTGATAATAACAAGAGTAATGAGTATAGTAATTGTGGTTCTATCGATCATTTAAGCATAATATGGCTAATAATATGAGTTAGATTGATAATAATAACAGTAATAGGTATAGTAATTGTCGTTCTATCGATCATTTAAGCATAATATGGCTAATAATATTAGTTAGATTGATAATAATAAGTGTAATAAGTATAGTAATTGTCGTTCTATCGCTCATATAAGCACAATATGGCTAATAATATGAGTTAGATTGATAATAATAAGAGTAATAAGTATAGTAATTGTCGTTCTATCGATCATATAAGCATAATATGGCTAATAATATGAGTTACATTGATAATAATAAGTGTAATAAGTATAGTAATTGTCGTTCTATCGATCATATAAGCATAATATGGCTAATAATATGGGTTAGATTGATAATAATAAGATTAATGAGTATAGTAATTGTGGTTCTATCGATCATTTAAGCATAATATGGCTAATAATATGAGTTAGATTGATAATACTAAGAGTAGTGAGTATAGTAATTCTCGTTCTATCGATCATATAAGCATAATATGGCTAATAATATGAGTTAGATTGATAACAATAAGAGTAACAAGTATAGTAATTGTCGTTCTATCGATCATATAAGCATAATATGGCTAATAATATGAGTTAGATTGATAATACTAAGAGTAGTGAGTATAGTAATTCTCGTTCTATCGATCATATAAGCATAATATGGCTAGTAATATGAATTAGATTGATAATAATAAGAGTAATAAGTATAGTAATTGTCGTTCTATCGATCATATAAGCATAATATGGCTAATAATATGAGTTAGATTGATAATACTAAGAGTAGTGAGCATAGTAATTCTCGTTCTATCGATCATATAAGCATAATATGGCTAATAATATGAGTTAGATTGATAATAATAAGAGTAATGAGTATAGTAATTGTAGTTCTATCGATAATATAAGCATAATATGGCTAATAATATTAGTTAGATTGATAATAATAAGAGTAATAAGTATAGTATTTGTCGTTCTATCGATCATATAAGCATAATATGGCTAATAATATGAGTTAGATTGATAATAATAAGAGTAATAAGTATAGTAATTGTCGTTCTATAGATCATTTAAGCATAATATGGCTAATAATATGAGTTAGATTGATAATAATAACAGTAATAAGTATAGTAATTGTCGTTCTATCGATAATATAACCATAATATGGCTAATAATATGAGTTAGATTGATAATACTAAGAGTAGTGAGTATAGTAATTCTCGTTCTATCGATCATATAAGCATAATATGGCTAATAATATGAGTTAGATTGATAATAATAAGAGTAATAACTACAGTAATTGTCGTTCTATTGATCATATAAGCATAATAAGGCTAATAATATGAGTTAGATTGATAATAATAAGAGTAATAAGTATAGTAATTGTCGTTCTCTCGATCATATAAGCATAATATGGTTAATAATATGAGTTAGATTGATAATAATAACAGTAATAAGTATAGTAATTCTCGTTCTATCGATAATATAAGCATAATATGGCTAATAATATTAGTTAGATTGATAATAATAAGAGTAATAAGTATAGTATTTGTCGTTCTATCGATCATATAAGCATAATATGGCTAATAATATGAGTTAGATTGATAATAATAAGAGTAATAAGTATAGTAATTGTCGTTCTATCGATCATTTAAGCATAATATGGCTAATAATATGAGTTAGATTGATAATAATAACAGTAATAGGTATAGTAATTGTCGTTCTATCGATAATATAAGCATAATAAGGCTAATAATATGAGTTAGATTGATAATAATAAGAGTAATAAGTATAGTAATTGTCGTTCTCTCGATCATATAAGCATAATATGGTTAATAATATGAGTTAGATTGATAATAATAACAGTAATAAGTATAGTAATTCTCGTTCTATCGATAATATAAGCATAATATGGCTAATAATATTAGTTAGATTGATAATAATAAGAGTAATAAGTATAGTATTTGTCGTTCTATCGATCATATAAGCATAATATGGCTAATAATACGAGTTAGATTGATAATAATAAGAGTAATGAGTATAGTAATTGTCGTCTATCGATCATTTAAGCATAATATGGCTAATAATATGAGTTAGATTGATAATACTAAGAGTAGTGAGTATAGTTATTCTCGTTCTATCGATCATATAAGCATAATATGGCTAATAATATGAGTTAGATTGATAACAATAAGAGTAACAAGTATAGTAATTGTCGTTCTATCGATCATATAAGCATAATATGGCTAATAATATGAGTTAGATTGATAATACTAAGAGTAGTGAGTATAGTAATTCTCGTTCTATCGATCATATAAGCATAATATGGCTAGTAATATGAATTAGATTGATAATAATAAGAGTAATGAGTATAGAAATTGTAGTTCTATCGATCATTTAAGCATAATATGGCTAATAATATGAGTTAGATTGATAATAATAACAGTAATAAGTATAGTAATTGTCGTTCTATCGATAATATAACCATAATATGGCTAATAATATGAGTTAGATTGATAATAATAACAGTAATAAGTATAGTAATTCTCGTTCTATCGATCATATAAGCATAATATGGCTAATAATATGAGTTAGATTGATAACAATAAGAGTAACAAGTATAGTAATTGTCGTTCTATCGATCATATAAGCATAATATGGCTAATAATATGAGTTAGATTGATAATACTAAGAGTAGTGAGTATAGTAATTCTCGTTCTATCGATCATATAAGCATAATATGGCTAATAATATGAGTTAGATTGATAATAATAAGAGTAATGAGTATAGAAATTGTAGTTCTATCGATCATTTAAGCATAATATGGCTAATAATATGAGTTAGATTGATAATAATAACAGTAATAAGTATAGTAATTGTCGTTCTATCGATCATATAAGCATAATATGGCTAATAATATGGGTTAGATTGATAATAATAAGAGTAATGAGTATAGTAATTGTGGTTCTATCGATCATTTAAGCATAATATGGCTAATAATATGAGTTAGATTGATAATACTAAGAGTAGTGAGTATAGTAATTCTCGTTCTATCGATCATATAAGCATAATATGGCTAATAATATGAGTTAGATTGATAACAATAAGAGTAACAAGTATAGAAATTGTAGTTCTATCGATCATTTAAGCATAATATGGCTAATAATATGAGTTAGATTGATAATAATAACAGTAATAAGTATAGTAATTGTCGTTCTATCGATAATATAACCATAATATGGCTAATAATATGAGTTAGATTGATAATAATAACAGTAATAAGTATAGTAATTGTCGTTCTATCGATAATATAAGCATAATATGGCTAATAATATGAGTTAGATTGATAAGACTAAGAGTAGTTAGTATAGTAATTCTCATTCTAACGATCATATAAGCATAATATGGCTAATAATACGAGTTAGATTGATAATAATAAGAGTAATAAGTATAGTAATTGTCGTTCTCTCGATCATATAAGCATAATATGGCTAATAATATGAGTTAGAGTGATAGTACTAAGAGTAGTGAGTATAGTAATTTTCATTCTATCGATCATATAAGCATAATATGGCTAATAATATGAGTTAGATTGATAATAATAACAGTAATAAGTATAGTAATTGTCGTTCTATCGATAATATAAGCATAATATGGCTAATAATATGAGTTAGATTGATAATACTCAGAGTAGTGAGTATAGTAATTGTCGTTCTATCGATCATATAAGCATAATATGGCTAATAATACGAGTTAGATTGATAATAATAAGAGTAATAAGTATAGTAATTGTCGTTCTATCGATCATTTAAGCATAATATGGCTAATAATATGAGTTAGATTGATAATAATAACAGTAATAAGTATAGTAATTGTCGTTCTATCGATAATATAATCATAATATGGCTAATAATATGAGTTAGATTGATAATACTAAGAGTAGTGAGTATAGTAATTGTCGTTCTATCGATCATATAAGCATAATATGGCAAATAATATGAGTTAGATTGATAATAATAAGAGTAATAAGTATAGTATTTGCCGTTCTATCGATCATATACGCATAATATGGCTAATAATACGAGTTGGATTGATAATAATAAGAGTAATGAGTATAGTAATTGTCGTTCTATCGATCATATCTGCACAATATGGTTAATAATATGAGTTAGATTGATAATAGTGAGTGTAATAAATATATTAATTGTCGTTCTATCGCTCATATAAGCACAATATGGCCAATAATATGAGTTAAATTGATAATAATATGAGTAATAAGTATAGTAATTGTCGTTCTATCGATCATATAAGCATAATATGGCTAATAATATTAGTTAGATTGATAATAATAAGTGTAATAAGTATAGTAATTGTCGTTCTATCGCTCATATAAGCACAATATGGCTAATAATATGAGTTAGATTGATAATAATAAGAGTAATAAGTATAGTAATTGTCGTTCTATCGATCATATAAGCATAATATGGCTAATAATATGAGTTAGATTGATAATACTAAGAGTAGTGAGCATAGTAATTCTCGTTCTATCGATCATATAAGCATAATATGGCTAATAATATGAGTTAGATTGATAATAATAAGAGTAATGAGTATAGTAATTGTAGTTCTATCGATCATTTAAGCATAATATGGCTAATAATATGAGTTAGATTGATAATAATAAGAGTAATAAGTATAGTAATTGTCGTTCTCTCGATCATACAAGCATAATATGGCTCATAATATGAGTTAGAGTGATAATACTAAGAGTAGTGAGTATAGTAATTCTCATTCTATCGATCATATAAGCATAATATGGCTAATAATATGAGTTAGATTGATAATAATAACAGTAATAAGTATAGTAATTGTCGTTCTATCGATCATATAAGCATAATATGGCTAATAATATGAGTTACATTGATAATAATAAGTGTAATATGTATAGTAATTGTCGTTCTATCGATCATATAAGCATAATATGGCTAATAATATGGGTTAGATTGATAATAATAAGAGTAATGAGTATAGTAATTGTGGTTCTATCGATCATTTAAGCATAATATGGCTAATAATATGAGTTAGATTGATAATACTAAGAGTAGTGAGTATAGTAATTCTCGTTCTATCGATCATATAAGCATAATATGGCTAATAATATGAGTTAGATTGATAACAATAAGAGTAACAAGTATAGTAATTGTCGTTCTATCGATCATATAAGCATAATATGGCTAATAATATGCGTTAGATTGATAATAACAAGAGTAATGAGTATAGTAATTGTGGTTCTATCGATCATTTAAGCATAATATGGCTAATAATATGAGTTAGATTGATAATAATAACAGTAATAGGTATAGTAATTGTCGTTCTATCGATCATTTAAGCATAATATGGCTAATAATATTAGTTAGATTGATAATAATAAGTGTAATAAGTATAGTAATTGTCGTTCTATCGCTCATATAAGCACAATATGGCTAATAATATGAGTTAGATTGATAATAATAAGAGTAATAAGTATAGTAATTGTCGTTCTATCGATCATATAAGCATAATATGGCTAATAATATGAGTTACATTGATAATAATAAGTGTAATAAGTATAGTAATTGTCGTTCTATCGATCATATAAGCATAATATGGCTAATAATATGGGTTAGATTGATAATAATAAGAGTAATGAGTATAGTAATTGTGGTTCTATCGATCATTTAAGCATAATATGGCTAATAATATGAGTTAGATTGATAATACTAAGAGTAGTGAGTATAGTAATTCTCGTTCTATCGATCATATAAGCATAATATGGCTAATAATATGAGTTAGATTGATAACAATAAGAGTAACAAGTATAGTAATTGTCGTTCTATCGATCATATAAGCATAATATGGCTAATAATATGAGTTAGATTGATAATACTAAGAGTAGTGAGTATAGTAATTCTCGTTCTATCGATCATATAAGCATAATATGGCTAGTAATATGAATTAGATTGATAATAATAAGAGTAATGAGTATTGAAATTGTAGTTCTATCGATCATTTAAGCATAATATGGCTAATAATATGAGTTAGATTGATAATAATAACAGTAATAAGTATAGTAATTGTCGTTCTATCGATAATATAACCATAATATGGCTAATAATATGAGTTAGATTGATAATAATAACAGTAATAAGTATAGTAATTGTCGCTCTATCGATAATATAAGCATAATATGGCTAATAATATGAGTTAGATTGATAAGACTAAGAGTAGTGAGTATAGTAATTCTCATTCTATCGATCATATAAGCATAATATGGCTAATAATACGAGTTAGATTGATAATAATAAGAGTAATAAGTATAGTAATTGTCGTTCTCTCGATCATATAAGCATAATATGGCTAATAATATGAGTTAGAGTGATAATACTAAGAGTAGTGAGTATAGTAATTTTCATTCTATCGATCATATAAGCATAATATGGCTAATAATATGAGTTAGATTGATAATAATAACAGTAATAAGTATAGGAATTGTCGTTCTATCGATAATATAAGCATAATATGGCTAATAATATGAGTTAGATTGATAATACTCAGAGTAGTGAGTATAGTAATTGTCGTTCTATCGATCATATAAGCATAATATGGCTAATAATATGAGTTAGATTGATAATACTAAGAGTAGTGAGTATGGTAATTGTCGTTCTATCGATCATATAAGCATAATATGGCTAATCATACGAGTTAGATTGATAATAATAAGAGTAATAAGTGTAGTAATTGTCGTTCTATCGATCATTTAAGCATAATATGGCTAATAATATGAGTTAGATTGATAATAATAACAGTAATAAGTATAGTAATTGTCGTTCTATCGATAATATAATCATAATATGGCTAATAATATGAGTTAGATTGATAATACTAAGAGTAGTGAGTATAGTAATTGTCGTTCTATCGATCATATAAGCATAATATGGCAAATAATATGAGTTAGATTGATAATAATAAGAGTAATAAGTATAGTATTTGCCGTTCTATCGATCATATAAGCATAATATGGCTAATAATACGAGTTGGATTGATAATAATAAGATTAATAAGTATAGTAATTGTCGTTCTATCGATCATATCTGCATAATATGGTTAATAATATGAGTTAGGTTGATAATAATAAGAGTAGTAAGTATAGTATTTGTCGTTCTATCGATCATATAAGCATAATATGGCTAATAATATGAGTTAGATTGATAATAATAAGAGTAATAAGTATAGTAATTGTCGTTATATCGATCATATAACCATAATATGGCTAATAGCATGAGTTAGATTGATAATAATAAGAGTAATGAGTATAGTAATTGTCGTTCTATCGATCATATCTGCATAATATGGTTAATAATATGAGTTAGGTTGATAATAATAAGAGTAGTAAGTATAGTATTTGTCGTTCTATCGATCATTTAAGCATAATATGGCTAATAATATTAGTTAGATTGATAATAATAAGTGTAATAAGTATAGTAATTGTCGTTCTATCGCTCATATAAGCACAATATGGCTAATAATATGAGTTAGATTGATAATAATAAGAGTAATAAGTATAGTAATTGTCGTTCTATCGATCATATAAGCATAATATGGCTAATAATATGTGTTAGATTGATAATAATAACAGTAATAAGTATAGTAATTGTCGTTCTATCGATCATATAAGCATAATATGGCTAATAATATGAGTTACATTGATAATAATAAGTGTAATATGTATAGTAATTGTCGTTCTATCGATCATATAAGCATAATATGGCTAATAATATGGGTTAGATTGATAATAATAAGAGTAATGAGTATAGTAATTGTGGTTCTATCGATCATTTAAGCATAATATGGCTAATAATATGAGTTAGATTGATAATACTAAGAGTAGTGAGTATAGTAATTCTCGTTCTATCGATCATATAAGCATAATATGGCTAATAATATGAGTTAGATTGATAACAATAAGAGTAACAAGTATAGTAATTGTCGTTCTATCGATCATATAAGCATAATATGGCTAATAATATGCGTTAGATTGATAATAATAAGAGTAATGAGTATAGTAATTGTGGTTCTATCGATCATTTAAGCATAATATGGCTAATAATATGAGTTAGATTGATAATAATAACAGTAATAGGTATAGTAATTGTCGTTCTATCGATCATTTAAGCATAATATGGCTAATAATATTAGTTAGATTGATAATAATAAGTGTAATAAGTATAGTAATTGTCGTTCTATCGCTCATATAAGCACAATATGGCTAATAATATGAGTTAGATTGATAATAATAAGAGTAATAAGTATAGTAATTGTCGTTCTATCGATCATATAAGCATAATATGGCTAATAATATTAGTTACATTGATAATAATAAGTGTAATAAGTATAGTAATTGTCGTTCTATCGATCATATAAGCATAATATGGCTAATAATATGGGTTAGATTGATAATAATAAGAGTAATGAATATAGTAATTGTGGTTCTATCGATCATTTAAGCATAATATGGCTAATAATATGAGTTAGATTGATAATACTAAGAGTAGTGAGTATAGTAATTC
>NW_027474181.1:51880-72767 GCF_050947335.1 Megachile rotundata | reverse complement strand
TGGCTAATAGTATGAGTTAGATTGATAACAATAAGAGTAACAAATATAGTAATTGTCGTTCAATCGATCATATAAGCTTAATATTTCTAATAATATGAGTTAGATTGATAATAATAAGAGTAACAAGTATTGTTATTGTCGTTCAATCGATCATATAAGCATAATATGGCTAATAATATGAGTTAGATTGATAAAAATAAGAGTAACAAGTATAGTAATTGTCGTCCTATAGATCATATAAGCATAATATGGCTAATAATATGAGTTAGATTGATAATAATAAGAGTAAGAAGTATAGTAATTGTCGTTCTATCGATCCTATAAGCATAATATGGCTAATAGTATGAGTTAGATTGATAACAATAAGAGTAACAAGTATAGTAATTGTCGTTCAATCGATCATATAAGCTTAATATTTCTAATAATATGAGTTAGATTGATAACAATAAGAGTAACAAGTATAGTAATTGTCGTTCTATCGATCATATAAGCATAATATAGCTAATAATATGAGTTAGATTGATAATAATAAGAGTAATAAGTATAGTAATTGTCGTTCTATCGATCATATAAGCTTAATAGTTCTAATGATATGAGTTAGATTGATAATAATAAGAGTAACAAGTATAGTTATTGTCATTCTATCGATAATATAAGCATAATATGGCTAATAATATGAGTTAGATTAACAACAGTAAGAGTACTAAGTATAGTAACTGTCATTCTATCGATCATATAAGCATAATATGGCTAATAATATGAGTTAGATTGACAACAGTAAGAGTACTAAGTATAGTAACTGTCATTCTGTCGATCATATAAGCATAATATGGCTAATAATATGAGTTAGATTGATAATAATAACAGTAATAAGAATAGTAATTGTCATTCTATCGATCATATAAGCATAATATGGCTAATAATATGAGTTAGATTGATAATAACAACAATAATAAGTATAGTAATTGTCGTTCTATCGATCATATAAGCTTAATATTTCTAATAATATGAGTTAGATTGATAATAATAAGAGTAACAAGTATAGTTATTGTCGTTCTATCGATAATATAAGCATAATATGGCTAATAATATGAGTTAGATTGACAACAGTAAGAGTACTAAGTATAGTAACTGTCATTCTATCGATCATATAAGCATAATATGGCTAATAATATGAGTTAGATTGATAAAAATAAGAGTAACAAGTATAGTAATTGTCGTCCTATCGATCACATAAGCATAATATGGCTAATAATATGAGTTAGATTGACAACAGTAAGAGTACTAAGTATAGTAATTGTCGTTCTATCGATCATATAAGCTTAATATTTCTAATAATATGAGTTAGATTGATAACAATAAGAGTAACAAGTATAGTTATTGTCGTTCTATCGATAATATAAGCATAATATGGCTAATAATATGAGTTAGATTGATAATAACAACAATAATAAGTATAGTAATTGTCCTTCTATCGGTCATATAAGCATAATATGGCTAATAATATGAGTTAGATTGATAATAATGAGAGTAACAAGTATAGTAAGTGTCATTCAATCGATCATATAAGCATAATATGGCTAATAATATGAGTCAGATTGATAAAAGTAAGAGTAATATGTATAGTAATTGCCATTCTATCGATCATATAAGCATAATATGGCTAATAATATGAGTTAGATTGATAATAATGAGAGTAACAGGTTTAGAAATTGTCGTTCAATCGATCATATAAGCATAATATGGCTAATAATATGAGTTAGATTGATAATAATGAGAGTAACAAGTATAGAAATTGTCGTTCAATCGATCATATAAGCATAATATGGCTAATAATATGAGTTAGATTGATAAAAATAAGAGTAACAAGTATAGTAATTGTCGTCCTATCGATCATATAAGCATAATATGGCTTATAATATGAGTTAGATTGATAATAATAAGAGTAAGAAGTATAGTAATTGTCGTTCTATCGATCCTATAAGCATAATATGGCTAATAGTATGAGTTAGATTGATAACAATAAGAGTAACAAGTATAGTAATTGTCGTTCAATCGATCATATAAGCTTAATATTTCTAATAATATGAGTTAGATTGATAATAATAAGAGTAACAACTATAGTTATTGTCGCTCTATCGATAATATAAGCATAATATGGCTAAAAATATGAGTTAGATTGACAACAGTAAGAGTACTAAGTATAGTAACTGTCATTCTATCGATCATATAAGCATAATATGGCTAATAATATGAGTTAGATTGACAACAGTAAGAGTACTAAGTATAGTAACTGTCATTCTGTCGATCATATAAGCATAATATGGCTAATAATATGAGTTAGATTGATAATAATAACAGTAATAAGAATAGTAATTGTCATTCTATCGATCATATAAGCATAATATGGCTAATAATATGAGTTAGCTTGATAATAACAACAATAATAAGTATAGTAATTGTCGTTCTATCGATCATATAAGCATAATATGGCTAATAATATGAGTTAGATTGATAATAATAAGAGGAATAAGTATAGTAATTGTCGTTCTATCGATCATATAAGCTTAATAGTTCTAATAATATGAGTTAGATTGATAATAATAGGAGTAACAAGTATAGTTATTGTCGTTCTATCGATAATATAAGCATAATATGGCTAATAATATGAGTTAGATTGACAACAGTAAGAGTACTAAGTATAGTAACTGTCATTCTATCCATCATATAAGCATAATATGGCTAATAATATGAGTTAGATTGATAATAACAACAATAATAAGTATGGTGATTGTCGTTCTATCGATCATATAAGCTTAATATTTCTAATAATATGAGTTAGATTGATAATAATAAGAGTAACAAGTATAGTTATTGTCGTTCTATCGATAATATAAGCATAATATGGCTAATAATATGAGTTAGATTGACAACAGTAAGAGTACTAAGTATAGTAACTGTCATTCTATCGATCATATAAGCATAATATGGCTAATAATATGAGTTAGATTGATAAAAATAAGAGTAACAAGTATAGTAATTGTCGTCCTATCGATCACATAAGCATAATATGGCTAATAATATGAGTTAGATTGACAACAGTAAGAGTACTAAGTATAGTAATTGTCGTTCTATCGATCATATAAGCTTAATATTTCTAATAATATGAGTTATATTGATAATAATAAGAGTAACAAGTATAGTTATTGTCGTTCTATCGATAATATAAGCATAATATGGCTAATAATATGAGTTAGATTGATAATAACAACAATAATAAGTATAGTAATTGTCCTTCTATCGATCATATAAGCATAATATGGCTAATAATATGAGTTAGATTGATAATAATGAGAGTAACAAGTATAGTAAGTGTCATTCAATCGATCATATAAGCATAATATGGCTAATAATATGAGACAGATTGATAAAAGTAAGAGTAATATGTATAGTAATTGCCATTCTATCGATCATATAAGCATAATATGGCTAATAATATGAGTTAGATTGATAATAATGAGAGTAACAGGTTTAGAAATTGTCGTTCAATCGATCATATAAGCATAATATGGCTAATAATATGAGTTAGATTGATAATAATGAGAGTAACAAGTATAGAAATTGTCGTTCAATCGATCATATAAGCATAATATGGCTAATAATATGAGTTAGATTGATAAAAATAAGAGTAACAAGTATAGTAATTGTCGTCCTATCGATCATATAAGCATAATATGGCTTATAATATGAGTTAGATTGATAATAATAAGAGTAAGAAGTATAGTAATTGTCGTTCTATCGATCCTATAAGCATAATATGGCTAATAGTATGAGTTAGATTGATAACAATAAGAGTAACAAGTATAGTAATTGTCGTTCAATCGATCATATAAGCTTAATATTTCTAATAATATGAGTTAGATTGATAATAATAAGAGTAACAACTATAGTTATTGTCGCTCTATCGATAATATAAGCATAATATGGCTAAAAATATGAGTTAGATTGACAACAGTAAGAGTACTAAGTATAGTAACTGTCATTCCATCGATCATATAAGCATAATATGGCTAATAATATGAGTTAGATTGATAAAAATAAGAGTAACAAGTATAGTAATTGTCGTCCTATCGATCATATAAGCATAATATGGCTAATAATATGAGTTAGATTGATAATAATAAGAGTAAGAAGTATAGTAATTGTCGTTCTATCGATCATATAAGCTTAATATTTCTAATAATATGAGTTAGATTGATAATAATAAGAGTAACAAGTATAGTTATTGTCGTTCTATCGATAATATAAGCATAATATGGCTAATAATATGGGTTAGATTGATAATAATAAGAGTAACAAGTATAGTTATTGTCGTTCTATCGATAATATAAGCATAATATGGCTAATAATATGGGTTAGATTGACAACAGTAAGAGTACTTAGTATAGTAACTGTCATTCTGTCGATCATATAAGCATAATATGGCTAATAATATGAGTTAGATTGATAATAATAACAGTAATAAGAATAGTAATTGTCATTCTATCGATCATATAAGCATAATATGGCTAATAATATGAGTTAGATTGATAATAATAAGAGTAAGAAGTATAGTAATTGTCGTTCTATCGATCCTATAAGCATAATATGGCTAATAGTATGAGTTAGATTGATAACAATAAGAGTAACAAGTATAGTAATTGTCGTTCAATCGATCATATAAGCTTAATATTTCTAATAATATGAGTTAGATTGATAATAATATGAGTTAGATTGATAATAATATGAGTAACAAGTATAGTTATTGTCGTTCTATCGATAATATAAGCATAATATGGCTAATAATATGAGTTAGATTGACAACAGTAAGAGTACTAAGTATAGTAACTGTCATTCTGTCGATCATATAAGCATAATATGGCTAATAATATGAGTTAGATTGATAATAATAACAGTAATAAGAATAGTAATTGTCATTCTATCGATCATATAAGCATAATATGGCTAATAATATGAGTTAGATTGATAATAACAACAATAATAAGTATAGTGATTGTCGTTCTATCGATCATATAAGCATAATATGGCTAATAATATGAGTTAGATTGATAATAATGAGAGTAACAAGTATAGTAAGTGTCATTCAATCGATCATATAAGCATAATATGGCTAATAATATGAGTTAGATTGATAAAAGTAAGAGTAATATGTATAGTAATTGCCATTCTATCGATCATATAAGCATAATATGGCTAATAATATGAGTTAGATTAATAATAATGAGAGTAACAGGTTTAGAAATTGTCGTTCAATCGATCATATAAGCATAATATGGCTAATAATATGAGTTAGATTGATAATAATGAGAGTAACAAGTATAGAAATTGTCGTTCAATCGATCATATAAGCATAATATGGCTAATAATATGAGTTAGATTGATAAAAATAAGAGCAACAAGTATAGTAATTGTCGTCCTATCGATCATATAAGCATAATATGGCTTATAATATGAGTTAGATTGATAATAATAAGAGTAAGAAGTATAGTAATTGTCGTTCTATCGATCCTATAAGCATAATATGGCTAATAGTATGAGTTAGATTGATAACAATAAGAGTAACAAATATAGTAATTGTGGTTCAATCGATCATATAAGCTTAATATTTCTAATAATATGAGTTAGATTGATAATAATAAGAGTAACAAGTATTGTTATTGTCGTTCAATCGATCATATAAGCATAATATGGCTAATAATATGAGTTAGATTGATAAAAATAAGAGTAACAAGTATAGTAATTGTCGTCCTATAGATCATATAAGCATAATATGGCTAATAATATGAGTTAGATTGATAACAATAAGAGTAACAAGTATAGTAATTGTCGTTCTATCGATCATATAAGCATAATATGGCTAATAATATGAGTTAGATTGATAATAACAACAATAATAAGTATAGTAATTGTCGTTCTATCGATCATATAAGCTTAATATTTCTAATAATATGAGTTAGATTGATAATAATAAGAGTAACAAGTATAGTTATTGTCGTTCTATCGATAATATAAGCATAATATGGCTAATAATATGGGTTAGATTGGCAACAGTAAGAGTACTTAGTATAGTAACTGTCATTCTATCGATCATATAAGCATAATATGGCTAATAATATGAGTTAGATTGATAATAATAACAGTAGTAAGAATAGTAATTGTCATTCTATCGATCATATAAGCATAATATGGCTAATAATATGAGTTAGATTGATAATAACAACAATAATAAGTATAGTAATTGTCGTTCAATCGATCATATAAGCATAATATGGCTAATAATATGAGTTAGATTGATAAAAGTAAGAGTAATATGTATAGTAATTGCCATTCTATCGATGATATAAGCATAATATGGCTAATAATATGAGTTAGATTGATAATAACAACAATAATAAGTATAGTAATTGTCGTTCTATCGATCATATAAGCATAATATGGCTAATAATATGAGTTAGATTGATAACAATGAGAGTAACAAGTATAGTAATTGTCATTCAATCGATCATATAAGCATAATATGGCTAATAATATGAGTTAGATTGATAATAATGAGAGTAACAAGTATAGTTATTGTCGTTCTATCGATAATATAAGCATAATATGGCTAATAATATGAGTTAGATTGACAACAGTAAGAGTACTAAGTATAGTAACTGTCATTCTATCGATCATATAAGCATAATATGGCTAATAATATGAGTTAGATTGACAACAGTAAGAGTACTAAGTATAGTAACTGTCATTCTGTCGATCATATAAGCATAATATGGCTAATAATATGAGTTAGATTGATAATAATAACAGTAATAAGAATAGTAATTGTCATTCTGTCGATCATATAAGCATAATATGGCTAATAATATGAGTTAGATTGATAAAAATAAGAGTAACAAGTATAGTAATTGTCGTCCTATCGATCATATAAGCATAATATGGCTTATAATATGAGTTAGATTGATAATAATAAGAGTAAGATGTATAGTAATTGTCGTTCTATCGATCCTATAAGCATAATATGGCTAATAGTATGAGTTAGATTGATAACAATAAGAGTAACAAGTATAGTAATTGTCGTTCAATCGATCATATAAGCTTAATATTTCTAATAATATGAGTTAGATTGATAATAATACGAGTAACAAGTATTGTTATTGTCGTTCAATCGATCATATAAGCATAATATGGCTAATAATATGAGTTAGATTGATAATAATAAGAGTAATAAGTATAGTAATTGTCGTTCTATCGATCATATAAGCTTAATAGTTCTAATAATATGAGTTAGATTGATAATAATAAGAGTAACAAGTATAGTTATTGTCGTTCTATCGATAATATAAGCATAATATGGCTAATAATATGAGTTAGATTGACAACAGTAAGAGTACTAAGTACAGTGACTGTCATTCTATCGATCATATAAGCATAATATGGCTAATAATATGATTTAGATTGATAATAATAACAGTAATAAGAATAGTAATTGTCATTCTATCGATAATATAAGCATAATATGGCTAATAATATGAGTTAGATTGACAACAGTAAGAGTACTAAGTATAGTAACTGTCATTCTATCGATCATATAAGCATAATATGGCTAATAATATGAGTTAGATTGACAACAGTAAGAGTACTAAGTATAGTAACTGTCATTCTGTCGATCATATAAGCATAATATGGCTAATAATATGAGTTAGATTGATAATAATAACAGTAATAAGAATAGTAATTGTCATTCTGTCGATCATATAAGCATAATATGGCTAATAATATGAGTTAGATTGATAAAAATAAGAGTAACAAGTATAGTAATTGTCGTCCTATCGATCATATAAGCATAATATGGCTTATAATATGAGTTAGATTGATAATAATAAGAGTAAGATGTATAGTAATTGTCGTTCTATCGATCCTATAAGCATAATATGGCTAATAGTATGAGTTAGATTGATAACAATAAGAGTAACAAGTATAGTAATTGTCGTTCAATCGATCATATAAGCTTAATATTTCTAATAATATGAGTTAGATTGATAATAATACGAGTAACAAGTATTGTTATTGTCGTTCAATCGATCATATAAGCATAATATGGCTAATAATATGAGTTAGATTGATAATAATAAGAGTAATAAGTATAGTAATTGTCGTTCTATCGATCATATAAGCTTAATAGTTCTAATAATATGAGTTAGATTGATAATAATAAGAGTAACAAGTATAGTTATTGTCGTTCTATCGATAATATAAGCATAATATGGCTAATAATATGAGTTAGATTGACAACAGTAAGAGTACTAAGTACAGTGACTGTCATTCTATCGATCATATAAGCATAATATGGCTAATAATATGATTTAGATTGATAATAATAACAGTAATAAGAATAGTAATTGTCATTCTATCGATCATATAAGCATAATATGGCTAATAATATGAGTTAGATTGATAATAACAACAATAATAAGTATAGTAATTGTCGTTCTATCGATCATATAATCATAATATGGCTAATAATATGAGTTAGATTGATAATAATAAGAGTAATAAGTATAGTAATTGTCGTTCTATCGATCATATGAGCTTAATATTTCTAATAATATGAGTTAGGTTAATAATAATAAGAGTAACAAGTATAGTTATTGTCGTTCAATCGATCATATAAGCATAATATGGCCAATAATATGAGTTAGATTGATAATGATAAGAGTAAGAAGTATAGTAATTGCCGTTCTATCGATCCTATAAGCATAATATGGCTAATATTATGAGTTAGATTGATAACAATAAGAGTAACAAGTATAGTAATTGTCGTTCTATCGATCATATAAGCATAATATGGCTAATAATATGAGTTAGATTGATAATAATAAGAGTAATAAGTATAGTAATTGTCGTTCTATCGATCATATAAGCTTAATAGTTCTAATAATATGAGTTAGATTGATAATAATAAGAGTAACAAGTATAGTTATTGTCGTTCTATCGATAATATAAGCATAATATGGCTAATAATATGAGTTAGATTGACAACAGTAAGAGTACTAAGTACAGTGACTGTCATTCTATCGATCATATAAGCATAATATGGCTAATAATATGATTTAGATTGATAATAATAACAGTAATAAGAATAGTAATTGTCATTCTATCGATCATATAAGCATAATATGGCTAATAATATGAGTTAGATTGATAATAACAACAATAATAAGTATAGTAATTGTCGTTCTATCGATCATATAATCATAATATGGCTAATAATATGAGTTAGATTGATAATAATAAGAGTAATAAGTATAGTAATTGTCGTTCTATCGATCATATGAGCTTAATATTTCTAATAATATGAGTTAGGTTAATAATAATAAGAGTAACAAGTATAGTTATTGTCGTTCAATCGATCATATAAGCATAATATGGCCAATAATATGAGTTAGATTGATAATGATAAGAGTAAGAAGTATAGTAATTGCCGTTCTATCGATCCTATAAGCATAATATGGCTAATATTATGAGTTAGATTGATAACAATAAGAGTAACAAGTATAGTAATTGTCGTTCTATCGATCATATAAGCATAATATGGCTAATAATATGAGTTAGATTGATAATAATAAGAGTAATAAGTATAGTAATTGTCGTTCTATCGATCATATAAGCTTAATAGTTCTAATAATATGAGTTAGATTGATAATAATAAGAGTAACAAGTATAGTTATTGTCGTTCTATCGATAATATAAGCATAATATGGCTAATAATATGAGTTAGATTGACAACAGTAAGAGTAAGAAGTATAGTAATTGTCGTTCTATCGATCCTATAAGCATAATATGGCTAATAATATGGGTTAGATTGATAATAATAAGAGTAACAAGTATAGTTATTGTCGTTCTATCGATAATATAAGCATAATATGGCCAATAATATGAGTTAGATTGATAATAATAAGAGTAACAAGTATAGTTATTGTCGTTCTATCGATCATATAAGCTTAATATTTCTAATAATATGAGTTAGATTGATAATAATACGAGTAACAAGTATTGTTATTGTCGTTCAATCGATCATATAAGCATAATATGGCTAATAATATGAGTTAGATTGATAATAATAAGAGTAATAAGTATAGTAATTGTCGTTCTATCGATCATATAAGCTTAATAGTTCTAATAATATGAGTTAGATTGATAATAATAAGAGTAACAAGTATAGTTATTGTCGTTCTATCGATAATATAAGCATAATATGGCTAATAATATGAGTTAGATTGACAACAGTAAGAGTACTAAGTACAGTGACTGTCATTCTATCGATCATATAAGCATAATATGGCTAATAATATGATTTAGATTGATAATAATAACAGTAATAAGAATAGTAATTGTCATTCTATCGATCATATAAGCATAATATGGCTAATAATATGAGTTAGATTGATAATAACAACAATAATAAGTATAGTAATTGTCGTTCTATCGATCATATAAGCATAATATGGCTAATAATATGAGTTAGATTGATAATAATAAGAGTAATAAGTATAGTAATTGTCGTTCTATCGATCATATAATCATAATATGGCTAATAATATGAGTTAGATTGATAATAATAAGAGTAATAAGTATAGTAATTGTCGTTCTATCGATCATATGAGCTTAATATTTCTAATAATATGAGTTAGGTTAATAATAATAAGAGTAACAAGTATAGTTATTGTCGTTCAATCGATCATATAAGCATAATATGGCCAATAATATGAGTTAGATTGATAATAATAAGAGTAAGAAGTATAGTAATTGTCGTTCTATCGATCCTATAAGCATAATATGGCTAATATTATGAGTTAGATTGATAACAATAAGAGTAACAAGTATAGTAATTGTCGTTCAATCGATCATATAAGCTTAATATTTCTAATAATATGAGTTAGATTGATAACAATAAGAGTAACAAGTATAGTAATTGTCGTTCTATCGATCATATAAGCATAATATGGCTAATAATATGAGTTAGATTGATAATAATAAGAGTAATAAGTATAGTAATTGTCGTTCTATCGATCATATAAGCATAATAGTTCTAATAATATGAGTTAGATTGATAATAATAAGAGTAACAAGTATAGTTATTGTCGTTCTATCGATAATATAAGCATAATATGGCTAATAATATGGGTTAGATTGATAATAATAAGAGTAACAAGTATAGTTATTGTCGTTCTATCGATAATATAAGCATAATATGGCCAATAATATGAGTTAGATTGATAATAATAAGAGTAACAAGTATAGTTATTGTCGTTCTATCGATAATATAAGCATAATATGGCTAATAATATGGGTTAGATTGACAACAGTAAGAGTACTTAGTATAGTAACTGTCATTCTATCGATCATATAAGCATAATATGGCTAATAATATGAGTTAGATTGATAATAATAACAGTAAGAAGAATAATAATTGTCATTGTATCGATCATATAAGCATAATATGGCTAATAATATGAGTTAGATTGATAATAACAACAATAATAAGTATAGTAATTGTCGTTCTATCGATCATATAAGCATAATATGGCTAATAATATGAGTTAGATTGATAATAATGAGAGTAACAAGTATAGAAATTGTCGTTCAATCGATCATATAAGCATAATATGGCTAATAATATGAGTTAGATTGATAAAAATAAGAGTAACAAGTATAGTAGTTGTCGTCCTATCGATCATATAAGCATAATATGGCTAATAATATGAGTTAGATTGATAATAATAAGAGTAAGAAGTATAGTAATTGTCGTTCTATCGATCCTATAAGCATAATATGGCTAATAATATGAGTTAGATTGATAATAATAAGAGTAATAAGTATAGTAATTGTCGTTCTATCGATCATATAAGCTTAATAGTTCTAATAATATGAGTTAGATTGATAATAATAAGAGTAACAAGTATAGTTATTGTCGTTCTATCGATAATATAAGCATAATATGGCTAATAATATGGGTTAGATTGATAATAATAAGAGTAACAAGTATAGTTATTGTCGTTCTATCGATAATATAAGCATAATATGGCCAATAATATGAGTTAGATTGATAATAATAAGAGTAACAAGTATAGTTATTGTCGTTCTATCGATAATATAAGCATAATATGGCTAATAATATGGGTTAGATTGACAACAGTAAGAGTACTTAGTATAGTAACTGTCATTCTATCGATCATATAAGCATAATATGGCTAATAATATGAGTTAGATTGATAATAATAACAGTAAGAAGAATAATAATTGTCATTGTATCGATCATATAAGCATAATATGGCTAATAATATGAGTTAGATTGATAATAACAACAATAATAAGTATAGTAATTGTCGTTCTATCGATCATATAAGCATAATATGGCTAATAATATGAGTTAGATTGATAATAATGAGAGTAACAAGTATAGAAATTGTCGTTCAATCGATCATATAAGCATAATATGGCTAATAATATGAGTTAGATTGATAAAAATAAGAGTAACAAGTATAGTAGTTGTCGTCCTATCGATCATATAAGCATAATATGGCTAATAATATGAGTTAGATTGATAATAATAAGAGTAAGAAGTATAGTAATTGTCGTTCTATCGATCCTATAAGCATAATATGGCTAATAGTATGAGTTAGATTGATAACAATAAGAGTAACAAGTATAGTAATTGTCGTTCAATCGATCATATAAGCTTAATATTTCTAATGATATGAGTTAGATTGATAATAATAAGAGTAACAAGTATTGTTATTGTCGTTCAATCGATCGTATAAGCATAATATGGCTAATAATATGAGTTAGATTGATAAAAATAAGAGTAACAAGTATAGTAATTGTCGTCCTATAGATCATATAAGCATAATATGGCTAATAATATGAGTTAGATTGATAATAATAAGAGTAAGAAGTATAGTAATTGTCGTTCTATCGATCCTATAAGCATAATATGGCTAATAGTATGAGTTAGATTGATAACAATAAGAGTAACAAGTATAGTAATTGTCGTTCAATCGATCATATAAGCTTAATATTTCTAATAATATGAGTTAGATTGATAACAATAAGAGTAACAAGTATAGTAATTGTCGTTCTATCGATCATATAAGCATAATATGGCTAATAATATGAGTTAGATTGATAATAATAAGAGTAATAAGTATAGTAATTGTCGTTCTATCGATCATATAAGCTTAATAGTTCTAATAATATGAGTTAGATTGATAATAATAAGAGTAACAAGTATAGTTATTGTCGTTCTATCGATAATATAAGCATAATATGGCTAATAATATGAGTTAGATTGACAACAGTAAGAGTACTAAGTATAGTAACTGTCATTCTATCGATCATATAAGCATAATATGGCTAATAATATGAGTTAGATTGATAATAATAACAGTAATAAGAATAGTAATTGTCATTCTATCGATCATATAAGCATAATATGGCTAATAATATGAGTTAGATTGACAACAGTAAGAGTACTAAGTATAGTGACTGTCATTCTATCGATCATATAAGCATAATATGGCTAATAATATGAGTTAGATTGATAATAATAAGAGTAATAAGTATAGTAATTGTCGTTCTATCGATCATATAAGCTTAATATTTCTAATAATATGAGTTAGATTAATAATAATAAGAGTAACAAGTATAGTTATTGTCGTTCAATCGATCATATAAGCATAATATGGCCAATAATATGAGTTAGATTGATAATAATAAGAGTAATAAGTATAGTAATTGTCGTTCTATCGATCATATAAGCATAATATAGCTAATAATATCAGTTAGATTGATAATAATAAGAGTAATAAGTATAGTAATTGTCGTTCTATCGATCATATAAGCTTAATATTTCTAATAATATGAGTTAGATTGATAATAATAAGAGTAACAAGTATAGTTATTGTCGTTCTATCGATAATATAAGCATAATATGGCTAATAATATGGGTTAGATTGATAATAATAAGAGTAACAAGTATAGTTATTGTCGTTCTATCGATAATATAAGCATAATATGGCTAATAATATGGGTTAGATTGACAACAGTAAGAGTACTTAGTATAGTAACTGTCATTCTATCGATCATATAAGCATAATATGGCTAATAATATGAGTTAGATTGATAATAATAACAGTAAGAAGAATAGTAATTGTCATTGTATCGATCATATAAGCATAATATGGCTAATAATATGAGTTAGATTGATAATAACAACAATAATAAGTATAGTAATTGTCATTCTATCGATCATATAATCATAATATGGCTAATAATATGAGTTAGATTGATAATAATAAGAGTAATAAGTATAGTAATTGTCGTTCTATCGATCATATAAGCTTAATATTTCTAATAATATGAGTTAGATTAATAATAATAAGAGTAACAAGTATAGTTGTTGTCGTTCTATCGATAATATAAGCATAATATGGCTAATAATATGGGCTAGATTGATAATAATAAGAGTAACAAGTATAGTTATTGTCGTTCTATCGATAATATAAGCATAATATGGCTAATAATATGGGTTAGATTGACAACAGTAAGAGTACTTAGTATAGTAACTGTCATTCTATCGATCATATAAGCATAATATGGCTAATAATATGAGTTAGATTGATAATAATAACAGTAAGAAGAATAGTAATTGTCATTGTATCGATCATATAAGCATAATATGGCTAATAATATGAGTTAGATTGATAATAACAACAATAATAAGTATAGTAATTGTCGTTCTATCGATCATATAAGCATAATATGGCTAATAATATGAGTTAGATTGATAATAATGAGCGTAACAAGTATAGAAATTGTCGTTCAATCGATCATATAAGCATAATATGGCTCATAATATGAGTTAGATTGATAATAATAAGAGTAAGAAGTATAGTAATTGTCGTTCTATCGATCCTATAAGCATAATATGGCTAATAGTATGAGTTAGATTGATAACAATAAGAGTAACAAGTATAGTAATTGTCGTTCAATCGATCATATAAGCTTAATATTTCCAATAATATGAGTTAGATTGATAATAATAAGAGTAACAAGTATTGTTATTGTCGTTCAATCGATCATATAAGCATAATATGGCTAATAATATGAGTTAGATTGATAAAAATAAGAGTAACAAGTATAGTAATTGTCGTCCTATAGATCATATAAGCATAATATGGCTAATAATATGAGTTAGATTGATAATAATAAGAGTAAGAAGTATAGTAATTGTCGTTCTATCGATCCTATAAGCATAATATGGCTAATATTATGAGTTAGATTGATAACAATAAGAGTAACAAGTATAGTAATTGTCGTTCAATCGATCATATAAGCTTAATATTTCTAATAATATGAGTTAGATTGATAACAATAAGAGTAACAAGTATAGTAATTGTCGTTCTATCGATCATATAAGCATAATATGGCTAATAATATGAGTTAGATTGATAATAATAAGAGTAATAAGTATAGTAATTGTCGTTCTATCGATCATATAAGCTTAATAGTTCTAATAATATGAGTTAGATTGATAATAATAAGAGTAACAAGTATAGTTATTGTCGTTCTATCGATAATATAAGCATAATATGGCTAATAATATGAGTTAGATTGACAACAGTAAGAGTACTAAGTATAGTAACTGTCATTCTATCGATCATATAAGCATAATATGGCTAATAATATGAGTTAGATTGATAATAATAACAGTAATAAGAATAGTAATTGTCATTCTATCGATCATATAAGCATAATATGGCTAATAATATGAGTTAGATTGATAATAACAACAATAATAAGTATAGTAATTGTCGTTCTATCGATCATATAAGCATAATATGGCTAATAATATGAGTTAGATTGATAATAATAAGAGTAATAAGTATAGTAATTGTCGTTCTATCGATCATATAAGCTTAATATTTCTAATAATATGAGTTAGATTAATAATAATAAGAGTAACAAGTATAGTTATTGTCGTTCAATCGATCATATAAGCATAATATGGCCAATAATATGAGTTAGATTGATAATAATAAGAGTAACAAGTATAGTTATTGTCGTTCTATCGATAATATAAGCATAATATGGCTAATAATATGGGTTAGATTGACAACAGTAAGAGTACTTAGTATAGTAACTGTCATTCTATCGATCATATAAGCATAATATGGCTAATAATATGAGTTAGATTGATAATAATAACAGTAAGAAGAATAGTAATTGTCATTGTATCGATCATATAAGCATAATATGGCTAATAATATGAGTTAGATTGATAATAACAACAATAATAAGTATAGTAATTGTCGTTCTATCGATCATATAAGCATAATATGGCTAATAATATGAGTTAGATTGACAACAGTAAGAGTACTAAGTATAGTAACTGTCATTCTATCGATCATATAAGCATAATATGGCTAATAATATGAGTTAGATTGATAATAATAAGAGTAATAAGTATAGTAATTGTCGTTCTATCGATCATATAAGCTTAATATTTCTAATAATATGAGTTAGATTAATAATAATAAGAGTAACAAGTATAGTTATTGTCGTTCAATCGATCATATAAGCATAATATGGCCAATAATATGAGTTAGATTGATAATAATAAGAGTAATAAGTATAGTAATTGTCGTTCTATCGATCATATAAGCATAATATGGCTAATAATATCAGTTAGATTGATAATAATAAGAGTAATAAGTATAGTAATTGTCGTTCTATCGATCATATAAGCTTAATATTTCTAATAATATGAGTTAGATTGATAATAATAAGAGTAACAAGTATAGTTATTGTCGTTCTATCGATAATATAAGCATAATATGGCTAATAATATGGGTTAGATTGATAATAATAAGAGTAACAAGTATAGTTATTGTCGTTCTATCGATAATATAAGCATAATATGGCTAATAATATGGGTTAGATTGACAACAGTAAGAGTACTTAGTATAGTAACTGTCATTCTATCGATCATATAAGCATAATATGGCTAATAATATGAGTTAGATTGATAATAATAACAGTAAGAAGAATAGTAATTGTCATCGTATCGATCATATAAGCATAATATGGCTAATAATATGAGTTAGATTGATAATAACAACAATAATAAGTATAGTAATTGTCGTTCTATCGATCATATAAGCATAATATGGCTAATAATATGAGTTAGATTGATAATAATGAGAGTAACAAGTATAGTAATTGTCGTCCTATCGATCATATCCACATAATATGGCCAATAATATGAGTTAGATTGATAATAATAAGAGTAATAAGTATAGTAATTGTCGTTCTATCGATCATATCTGCATAATATGGTTAATAATATGAGTTTGATTGATAATAATAAGAGTAATGAGTATAGTAATTGTCGTCCTATCGATCATATCCACATAATATGGCCAATAATATGAGTTAGATTGATAATAATAAGAGTAACAAGTATAGTAATTGTCGTTCTATCGATAATATAAGCATAATATGGCTAATAGTATGAGTTAGA
Organism: Megachile rotundata; assembly: GCF_050947335.1. Taxonomy (NCBI): domain Eukaryota; kingdom Metazoa; phylum Arthropoda; class Insecta; order Hymenoptera; family Megachilidae; genus Megachile; species Megachile rotundata. The sequence continues at coordinate 55,129 of NW_027474181.1, read as the reverse complement.
TTGATAATAACAACAGTAATAAGTATAGTAATTGTCGTTCTATCGATCATATAAGCATAATATGGCTAATAATATGAGTTAGATTGATAATAATGAGAGTAACAAGTATAGTAATTGTCGTTCAATCGATCATATAAGCATAATATGGGTAATAATATGAGTTAGATTGATAATAATAACAGTAATGAGAATAGTAATTGTCATTCTATCGATCATATAAGCATAATATGGCTAATAATATGAGTTAGATTGATAATAACAACAGTAATAAGTATAGTAATTGTCGTTCTATCGATCATATAAGCATAATATGGCTAATAATATGAGTTAGATTGATAATAATGAGAGTAACAAGTATAGTAATTGTCGTTCAATCGATCATATCTGCATTAAATTGTTAATAATATGAGTTAGATTGATAATAATAAGAGTAATAAGTATAGTAATTGTCGTTCTATCGATCATATAAGCTTAATATTTCTAATAATATGAGTTAGATTGATAATAATAAGAGTAACAAGTATAGTTATTGTCGTTCTATCGATAATATAAGCATAATATGGCTGATAATATGAGTTAGATTGACAACAGTAAGAGTACTAAGTATAGTAACTGTCATTCTATCGATCATATAAGCATAATAAGGGTAACAATATGAGTTAGATTGATAATAATAACAGTAATAAGAATAGTAATTGTCATTCTATCGATCATATAAGCATAATATGGCTAATAATATGAGTTAGATTGATAATAACAACAATAATAAGTATAGTAATTGTCGTTCTATCGATCATATTAGCATAATATGGCTAATAATATGAGTTAGATTGATAATAATAAGAGTAATAAGTACAGTAATTGTCGTTCTATCGATCATATAAGCTTAATATTTCTAATAATATGAGTTAGATTAATAATAATAAGAGTAACAAGTATAGTTATTGTCGTTCAATCGATCATATAAGCATAATATGTCTAATAATATGAGTTAGATTGATAATTATAAGAGTAATTGGTATAGTAATTGTCGCTCTATCGATCATATCTGCATAATATGGTGAATAATATGAGTTAGATTGATAATAATAAGAGTAATGCGTATAGTAATTGTCGTCCTATCGATCATATCCACATAATATGGCCAATAATATGAGTTAGATTGATAATAATAAGAGTAATAAGTATAGTAATTGTCGTTCTATCGATCATATAAGCATAATATGGCTAATAATATCAGTTAGATTGATAATAATATGAGTAATAAGTATAGTAATTGTCGTTCTATCGATCATATAAGCTTAATATTTCTAATAATATGAGTTAGATTGATAATAATAAGAGTAACAAGTATAGTTATTGTCGTTCTATCGATAATATAGGCATAATATGGCTAATAATATGAGTTAGATTGATAATAACAATAATAATAAGTATAGTAATTGTCGTTCTATCGATCATATAAGCATAATATGGCTAATAATATGAGTTAGATTGATAATAATGAGAGTAGCAAGTATAGTAATTGTCATTCAATCGATCATATAAGCATAATATGGCTAATAATATGAGTTAGATTGATAAAAGTAAGAGTAATATGTATAGTAATTGCCATTCTATCGATCATATAAGCATAATATGGCTAATAATATGAGTTAGATTGATAATAATGAGAGTAACAGGTTTAGAAATTGTCGTTCAATCGATCATATAAGCATAATATGGCTAATAATATGAGTTAGATTGATAATAACGAGAGTAACAAGTATAGAAGTTGTCGTTCAATCGATCATATAAGGATAATATGGCTAATAATATGAGTTAGATTGATAAAAATAAGAGTAACAAGTATAGTAATTGTCGTCCTATCGATCATATAAGCATACTATGGCTAATAATATGAGTTAGATTGATAATAATAAGAGTAAGAAGTATAGTAATTGTCGTTCTATCGATCATATAAGCTTAATATTTCTAATAATATGAGTTAGATTGATAATAATAAGAGTAACAAGTATAGTTATTGTCGTTCTATCGATAATATAAACATAATATGGCTAATAATATGAGTTAGATTGATAATAATATGAGTAACAAGTATAGTTATTGTCGTCCTATCGATAATATAAGCATAATATGGCTAATAATATGAGTTAGATTGACAACAGTAAGAGTACTAAGTATAGTAACTGTCATTCTGTCGATCATATAAGCATAATATGGCTAATAATATGAGTTAGATTGATAATAATAACAGTAATAAGAATAGTAATTGTCATTCTATCAATCATATAAGCATAATATGGCTAATAATATGAGTTAGATTGATAATAATAAGAGTAACAAGTATAGTTATTGTCGTTCTATCGATAATATAAGCATAATATGGCTAATAATATGAGTTAGATTGACAACAGTAAGAGTACTAAGTATAGTAACTGTCATTCTATCGATCATATAAGCATAATATGGCTAATAATATGAGTTAGATTGATAATAATAACAGTAATAAGAATAGTAATTGTCATTCTATCGATCATATAAGCATAATATGGCAAATAATATGAGTTAGATTGATAATAACAACAATAATAAGTATAGTAATTGTCGTTCTATCGATCATATAAGCATAATATGGCTAATAATATGAGTTAGATTGATAATAATAAGAGTAATAAGTGTAGTAATTGTCGTTCAATCGATCATATAAGCATCATATGGCCAATAATATGAGTTAGATTGATAATAATAAGAGTAACAAGTATAGTTATTGTCGTTCTATCGATAATATAAGCATAATATGGCTAATAATATGGGTTAGATTGACAACAGTAAGAGTACTTAGTATAGTAACTGTCATTCTATCGATCATATAAGCATAATATGGCTAATAATATGAGTTAGATCGATAATAATAACAGTAAGAAGAATAGTAATTGTCATTGTATCGATCATATAAGCATAATATGGCTAATAATATGAGTTAGATTGATAATAACAACAATAATAAGTATAGTAATTGTCGTTCTATCGATCATATAAGCATAATATGGCTAATAATATGAGTTAGATTGATAATAATGAGAGTAACAAGTATAGAAATTGTCGTTCAATCGATCATATAAGCATAATATGGCTAATAATATGAGTTAGATTGATAAAAATAAGAGTAACAAGTATAGTAATTGTCGTCCTATCGATCATATAAGCATAATATGGCTAATAATATGAGTTAGATTGATAAAAATA
>NW_027474181.1:22883-51780 GCF_050947335.1 Megachile rotundata | reverse complement strand
CATATTATTAGCCTTATTATGCTTATATGATCGATAGAACGACAATTACTATACTTATTACTGTTATTATTATCAATCTAACTCATATTATTAGCCATATTATGCTTATATGATCGATAGAATGACAGTTACTATACTTAGTACTCTTACTGTTGTCAATCTAACTCATATTATTAGCCATATTATGCTTATATTATCGATAGAACGACAATAACTATCCTTGTTACTCTTATTATTATCAATCTAACTCATATTATTAGAACTATTAAGCTTATATGATCGATAGAACGACAATTACTATAGTTATTACTCTTATTATTATCAATCTAACTCATATTATTGGCCATATTATGTGGATATGATCGATAGGACGACAATTACTATACTCATTACTCTTATTATTATCAATCTAACTCATATTATTGGCCATATTATGTGGATATGCTCGATAGGACGACAATTACCACACTCATTACTCGTATTATTATCAATCTAACTCATATTATTAGCCATATTATGCTTATATGATCGATTGAACGACAATTACTATACTTATTACTCTTATTATTATCAATCTAACTCATATTATTAGCCATATTATGCTTATATGATCGATAGAACGACAATTACTATACTTGTTACTTTTATTGTTATCAATCTAACTCATATTATTAGAAATATTAAGCTTATATGATCGATTGAACGACAATTACTATACTTGTTACTCTTATTGTTATCAATCTAACTCATACTATTAGCCATATTATGTTTATAGGATCGATAGAACGACAATTACTATACTTCTTACTCTTATTATTATCAATCTAACTCATATTATTAGCCATATTATGCTTATATGATCGATAGAATGACAGATATTATACTTAGTACTCTTACTGTTGTCAATCTAACTCATATTATTAGCCATATTATGCTTATATTATCGACAGAACGACAATGACTATACTTGTTACTCTTATTATTATCAATCTAACTCATATTATTAGCCATACTATGCTTATATGATCGATTGAACGACAATTTCTAAACCTGTTACTCTCATTATTATCAATCTAACTCATATTATTAGCCATATTATGCTTATATGATCGATAGAACGACAATTACTATACTTATTATTGTTGTTATTATCAATCTAACTCATATTATTAGCCATATTATGCTTATACGATCGATGGAATGACAATTACTATTCTTATTACTGTTATTATTATCAATCTAACTCATATTATTAGCCATATTATGCTTATATGATCGATTGAACGACAACAACTATACTTGTTACACTTATTATTATTAATCTAACTCATATTATTAGAAATATTATGCTTATATGATCGATAGAACGACAATTACTATACTTATTATTGTTGTTATTATCAATCTAACTCATATTATTAGCCATATTATGCTTATACGATCGATAGAATGACAATTACTATTCTTATTACTGTTATTATTATCAATCTAACTCATATTATTAGCCATATTATGCTTATATGATCGATAGAACGACAATTACTATACTTATTACTCTCATTATTATCAATCTAACTCATATTATTAGCCATACTATGCTTATATGATCGATTGAACGACAATTTCTAAACCTGTTACTCTCATTATTATCAATCTAACTCATATTATTAGCCATATTATGCTTATATGATCGATAGAACGACAATTACTATACTTATTATTGTTGTTATTATCAATCTAACTCATATTATTAGCCATATTATGCTTATACGATCGATGGAATGACAATTACTATTCTTATTACTGTTATTATTATCAATCTAACTCATATTATTAGCCATATTATGCTTATATGATCGATTGAACGACAACAACTATACTTGTTACACTTATTATTATTAATCTAACTCATATTATTAGAAATATTAAGCTTATATGATCGATAGAACGACAATTACTATACTTATTACTCTTATTTTTATCAATCTAACTCATATTATTAGCCATATTATGCTTATATGATCGATAGAACGACAATACTATACTTATTATTGTTGTTATTATCAATCTAACACATATTATTAGCCATATTATGCTTATATGATCGATAGAATGACAGTTACTATACTAAGTACTCTTACTGTTGTCAATCTAACCCATATTATTAGCCATATTATGCTTATATTATCGATAGAACGACAATAACTGTACTTGTTACTCTTATTATTATCAATCTAACTCATATTATTAGAAATATTAAGCTTATATGATCGATAGAACGACAATTACTATACTTATTACTCTTATTATTATCAATCTAACTGATATTATTAGAACTATTAAGCTTATATGATCGATAGAACGACAATTACTATACTCATTACTCTTATTATTATCAATCTAACTCATATTATTAGAAATATTAAGCTTATATGATCGATAGAACGACAATTACTATACTTGTTACTCTTATTTTTATCAATCTAACTCATATTATTAGCCATATTATGCTTATATGATCGATTGAACGACAATACCTATACTTGTTACTCTTATTATTATCAATCTAACTCATATTATTAGAAATATTAAGCTTATATGATCGATTGAACGACAATTACTATACTTGTTACTCTTATTGTTATCAATCTAACTCATACTCTTAGCCATATTATGCTTGTAGGATCGATAGAACGACAATTACTATACTTCTTACTCTTATTATTATCAATCTAACTCATATTATAAGCCATATTATGCTTATATGATCGATAGGACGACAATTACTATACTTGTTACTCTTATTTTTATCAATCCAAATCATATTATTAGCCATATTATGCTTATATGATCGATTGAACGACAATTTCTATACTTGTTACTCTCATTATTATCAATCTAACTCATATTATTAGCCATATTATGCTTATATGATCGCTTGAACGACAATTTCTAAACCTGTTACTCTCATTATTATCAATCTGACTCATATTATTAGCCATATTATGCTTATATGATCGATAGAATGGCAATTACTGTACATATTACTCTTACTTTTATCAATCTAACTCATATTATTAGCCATATTATGCTTATATGATCGATAGAACGACAATTACTATACTTATTATTGTTGTTATTATCAATCTAACTCATATTATTAGCCATATTATGCTTATATGATCGATAGAATGACAATTACTATTCTTATTACTGTTATTATTATCAATCTAACTCATATTATTAGCCATATTATGCTTATATGATCGATAGAATGACAGATATTATACTTAGTACTCTTACTGTTGTCAATCTATCTCATATTATTAGCCATATTATGCTTATATTATCGACAGAACGACAATGACTATACTTGTTACTCTTATTATTATCAATCTAACTCATATTATTAGAAATATTAAGCTTATATGATCGATAGAACGACAATTACTATACTTATTACTCTTATTATTATCAATCTAACTCATATTATTAGCCATATTATGCTTATATGATCGATAGAACGACAATTACTATACTTGTTACTCTCATTATTATCAATCTAACTCATATTATTAGCCATATAATGCTTATATGATCGATAGAACGACAATTACTATACTTATTATTGTTGTTATTATCAATCTAACTCATATTATTAGCCATATTATGCTTATATGATCGATAGAATGGCAATTACTATACATATTACTCTTACTTTTATCAATCTAACTCATATTATTAGCCATATTATGCTTATATGATCGATTGAACGACAATTACTATACTTGTTACTCTCATTATTATCAATTTAACTCATATTATTTGCCATATTATGCTTATATGATCGATAGAACGACAATTACTATACTTATTATTGTTGTTATTATCAATCTAACTCATATTATTAGCCATATTATGCTTATATGATCGATAGAACGACAATTACTATACTTATTATTGTTGTTATTATCAATCTAACTCATATTATTAGCCATATTATGCTTATACGATCGATGGAATGACAATTACTATTCTTATTACTGTTATTATTATCAATCTAACTCATATTATTAGCCATATTATGCTTATATGATCGATTGAACGACAACAACTATACTTGTTACACTTATTATTATTAATCTAACTCATATTATTAGAAATATTAAGCTTATATGATCGATAGAACGACAATTACTATACTTATTACTCTTATTTTTATCAATCTAACTCATATTATTAGCCATATTATGCTTATATGATCGATAGAACGACAATACTATACTTATTATTGTTGTTATTATCAATCTAACACATATTATTAGCCATATTATGCTTATATGATCGATAGAATGACAGTTACTATACTAAGTACTCTTACTGTTGTCAATCTAACCCATATTATTAGCCATATTATGCTTATATTATCGATAGAACGACAATAACTGTACTTGTTACTCTTATTATTATCAATCTAACTCATATTATTAGAAATATTAAGCTTATATGATCGATAGAACGACAATTACTATACTTATTACTCTTATTATTATCAATCTAACTGATATTATTGGAACTATTAAGCTTATATGATCGATAGAACGACAATTACTATACTCATTACTCTTATTATTATCAATCTAACTCATATTATTAGAAATATTAAGCTTATATGATCGATAGAACGACAATTACTATACTTGTTACTCTTATTTTTATCAATCTAACTCATATTATTAGCCATATTATGCTTATATGATCGATTGAACGACAATACCTATACTTGTTACTCTTATTATTATCAATCTAACTCATATTATTAGAAATATTAAGCTTATATGATCGATTGAACGACAATTACTATACTTGTTACTCTTATTGTTATCAATCTAACTCATACTCTTAGCCATATTATGCTTGTAGGATCGATAGAACGACAATTACTATACTTCTTACTCTTATTATTATCAATCTAACTCATATTATAAGCCATATTATGCTTATATGATCGATAGGACGACAATTACTATACTTGTTACTCTTATTTTTATCAATCCAAATCATATTATTAGCCATATTATGCTTATATGATCGATTGAACGACAATTTCTATACTTGTTACTCTCATTATTATCAATCTAACTCATATTATTAGCCATATTATGCTTATATGATCGCTTGAACGACAATTTCTAAACCTGTTACTCTCATTATTATCAATCTGACTCATATTATTAGCCATATTATGCTTATATGATCGATAGAATGGCAATTACTGTACATATTACTCTTACTTTTATCAATCTAACTCATATTATTAGCCATATTATGCTTATATGATCGATAGAACGACAATTACTATACTTATTATTGTTGTTATTATCAATCTAACTCATATTATTAGCCATATTATGCTTATATGATCGATAGAATGACAATTACTATTCTTATTACTGTTATTATTATCAGTCTAACTCATATTATTAGCCATATTATGCTTATATGATCGACAGAATGACAGTTACTATACTTATTACTGTTATTATTATCAATCTAACTCATATTATTAGCCATATTATGCTTATATGATCGATAGAATGACAGATATTATACTTAGTACTCTTACTGTTGTCAATCTATCTCATATTATTAGCCATATTATGCTTATATTATCGACAGAACGACAATGACTATACTTGTTACTCTTATTATTATCAATCTAACTCATATTATTAGAAATATTAAGCTTATATGATCGATAGAACGACAATTACTATACTTATTACTCTTATTATTATCAATCTAACTCATATTATTAGCCATATTATGCTTATATGATCGATAGAACGACAATTACTATACTTGTTACTCTCATTATTATCAATCTAACTCATATTATTAGCCATATAATGCTTATATGATCGATAGAACGACAATTACTATACTTATTATTGTTGTTATTATCAATCTAACTCATATTATTAGCCATATTATGCTTATATGATCGATAGAATGGCAATTACTATACATATTACTCTTACTTTTATCAATCTAACTCATATTATTAGCCATATTATGCTTATATGATCGATTGAACGACAATTACTATACTTGTTACTCTCATTATTATCAATTTAACTCATATTATTTGCCATATTATGCTTATATGATCGATAGAACGACAATTACTATACTTATTATTGTTGTTATTATCAATCTAACTCATATTATTAGCCTTATTATGCTTATATGATCGATAGAACGACAATTACTATACTTATTACTGTTATTATTATCAATCTAACTCATATTATTAGCCATATTATGCTTATATGATCGATAGAATGACAGTTACTATACTTAGTACTCTTACTGTTGTCAATCTAACTCATATTATTAGCCATATTATGCTTATATTACCGATAGAACGACAATAACTATCCTTGTTACTCTTATTATTATCAATCTAACTCATATTATTAGAACTATTAAGCTTATATGATCGATAGAACGACAATTACTATAGTTATTACTCTTATTATTATCAATCTAACTCATATTATTGGCCATATTATGTGGATATGATCGATAGGACGACAATTACTATACTCATTACTCTTATTATTATCAATCTAACTCATATTATTGGCCATATTATGTGGATATGCTCGATAGGACGACAATTACCACACTCATTACTCGTATTATTATCAATCTAACTCATATTATTAGCCATATTATGCTTATATGATCGATTGAACGACAATTACTATACTTATTACTCTTATTATTATCAATCTAACTCATATTATTAGCCATATTATGCTTATATGATCGATAGAACGACAATTACTATACTTGTTACTTTTATTGTTATCAATCTAACTCATATTATTAGAAATATTAAGCTTATATGATCGATTGAACGACAATTACTATACTTGTTACTCTTATTGTTATCAATCTAACTCATACTATTAGCCATATTATGTTTATAGGATCGATAGAACGACAATTACTATACTTCTTACTCTTATTATTATCAATCTAACTCATATTATTAGCCATATTATGCTTATATGATCGATAGAACGACAATTACTATACTTGTTACTTTTATTGTTATCAATCTAACTCATATTATTAGAAATATTAAGCTTATATGATCGATTGAACGACAATTACTATACTTGTTACTCTTATTGTTATCAATCTAACTCATACTCTTAGCCATATTATGCTTGTAGGATCGATAGAACGACAATTACTATACTTCTTACTCTTATTATTATCAATCTAACTCATATTATAAGCCATATTATGCTTATATGATCGATAGGACGACAATTACTATACTTGTTACTCTTATTTTTATCAATCCAAATCATATTATTAGCCATATTATGCTTATATGATCGATTGAACGACAATTTCTATACTTGTTACTCTCATTATTATCAATCTAACTCATATTATTAGCCATATTATGCTTATATGATCGCTTGAACGACAATTTCTAAACCTGTTACTCTCATTATTATCAATCTGACTCATATTATTAGCCATATTATGCTTATATGATCGATAGAATGGCAATTACTGTACATATTACTCTTACTTTTATCAATCTAACTCATATTATTAGCCATATTATGCTTATATGATCGATAGAACGACAATTACTATACTTATTATTGTTGTTATTATCAATCTAACTCATATTATTAGCCATATTATGCTTATATGATCGATAGAATGACAATTACTATTCTTATTACTGTTATTATTATCAATCTAACTCATATTATTAGCCATATTATGCTTATATGATCGATAGAATGACAGATATTATACTTAGTACTCTTACTGTTGTCAATCTATCTCATATTATTAGCCATATTATGCTTATATTATCGACAGAACGACAATGACTATACTTGTTACTCTTATTATTATCAATCTAACTCATATTATTAGAAATATTAAGCTTATATGATCGATAGAACGACAATTACTATACTTATTACTCTTATTATTATCAATCTAACTCATATTATTAGCCATATTATGCTTATATGATCGATAGAACGACAATTACTATACTTGTTACTCTCATTATTATCAATCTAACTCATATTATTAGCCATATAATGCTTATATGATCGATAGAACGACAATTACTATACTTATTATTGTTGTTATTATCAATCTAACTCATATTATTAGCCATATTATGCTTATATGATCGATAGAATGGCAATTACTATACATATTACTCTTACTTTTATCAATCTAACTCATATTATTAGCCATATTATGCTTATATGATCGATTGAACGACAATTACTATACTTGTTACTCTCATTATTATCAATTTAACTCATATTATTTGCCATATTATGCTTATATGATCGATAGAACGACAATTACTATACTTATTACTGTTATTATTATCAATCTAACTCATATTATTAGCCATATTATGCTTAAATGATCGATAGAATGAGAATTACTATACTCACTACTCTTAGTATTATCACTCTAAACTCATATTATTAGCCATATTATGCTTATATGATCGAGAGAACGACAATTACTATACTTATTACTCTTATTGTTATCAATCTAACTCATATTATTAGCCTTATTATGCTTATATGATCGATAGAACGACAATTACTGTAGTTATTACTCTTATTATTATCAATCTAACTCATATTATTAGCCATATTATGCTTAAATGATCGATAGAATGAGAATTACTATACTCACTACTCTTAGTATTATCACTCTAACTCATATTATTAGCCATATTATGCTTATATGATCGAGAGAACGACAATTACTATACTTATTACTCTTATTGTTATCACTCTAACTCATATTATTAGCCTTATTATGCTTATATGATCGATAGAACGACAATTACTGTAGTTATTACTCTTATTATTATCAATCTATCTCATATTATTAGCCATATTATGCTTATATGATCGATAGAACGAGAATTACTATACTCACTACTCTTAGTATTATCAATCTAACTCATATTACTAGCCATATTATGGTTATATTATCGATAGAACGACAATTACTATTCTTATTACTGTTATTATTATCAATCTAACTCATATTATTAGCCATATTATGCTTATATGATCGATTGAACGACAACAACTATACTTGTTACACTTATTATTATTAATCTAACTCATATTATTAGAAATATTAAGCTTATATGATCGATAGAACGACAATTACTATACTTATTACTCTTATTTTTATCAATCTAACTCATATTATTAGCCATATTATGCTTATATGATCGATAGAACGACAATACTATACTTATTATTGTTGTTATTATCAATCTAACACATATTATTAGCCATATTATGCTTATATGATCGATAGAATGACAGTTACTATACTAAGTACTCTTACTGTTGTCAATCTAACCCATATTATTAGCCATATTATGCTTATATTATCGATAGAACGACAATAACTGTACTTGTTACTCTTATTATTATCAATCTAACTCATATTATTAGAAATATTAAGCTTATATGATCGATAGAACGACAATTACTATACTTATTACTCTTATTATTATCAATCTAACTGATATTATTGGAACTATTAAGCTTATATGATCGATAGAACGACAATTACTATACTCATTACTCTTATTATTATCAATCTAACTCATATTATTAGAAATATTAAGCTTATATGATCGATAGAACGACAATTACTATACTTGTTACTCTTATTTTTATCAATCTAACTCATATTATTAGCCATATTATGCTTATATGATCGATTGAACGACAATACCTATACTTGTTACTCTTATTATTATCAATCTAACTCATATTATTAGAAATATTAAGCTTATATGATCGATTGAACGACAATTACTATACTTGTTACTCTTATTGTTATCAATCTAACTCATACTCTTAGCCATATTATGCTTGTAGGATCGATAGAACGACAATTACTATACTTCTTACTCTTATTATTATCAATCTAACTCATATTATAAGCCATATTATGCTTATATGATCGATAGGACGACAATTACTATACTTGTTACTCTTATTTTTATCAATCCAAATCATATTATTAGCCATATTATGCTTATATGATCGATTGAACGACAATTTCTATACTTGTTACTCTCATTATTATCAATCTAACTCATATTATTAGCCATATTATGCTTATATGATCGCTTGAACGACAATTTCTAAACCTGTTACTCTCATTATTATCAATCTGACTCATATTATTAGCCATATTATGCTTATATGATCGATAGAATGGCAATTACTGTACATATTACTCTTACTTTTATCAATCTAACTCATATTATTAGCCATATTATGCTTATATGATCGATAGAACGACAATTACTATACTTATTATTGTTGTTATTATCAATCTAACTCATATTATTAGCCATATTATGCTTATATGATCGATAGAATGACAATTACTATTCTTATTACTGTTATTATTATCAGTCTAACTCATATTATTAGCATATTATGCTTATATGATCGACAGAATGACAGTTACTATACTTAGTACTCTTACTGTTGTCAATCTATCTCATATTATTAGCCATATTATGCTTATATTATCGACAGAACGACAATGACTATACTTGTTACTCTTATTATTATCAATCTAACTCATATTATTAGAAATATTAAGCTTATATGATCGATAGAACGACAATTACTATACTTATTACTCTTATTATTATCAATCTAACTCATATTATTAGCCATATTATGCTTATATGATCGATAGAACGACAATTACTATACTTGTTACTCTCATTATTATCAATCTAACTCATATTATTAGCCATATAATGCTTATATGATCGATAGAACGACAATTACTATACTTATTATTGTTGTTATTATCAATCTAACTCATATTATTAGCCATATTATGCTTATATGATAGAATGGCAATTACTATACATATTACTCTTACTTTTATCAATCTAACTCATATTATTAGCCATATTATGCTTATATGATCGATTGAACGACAATTACTATACTTGTTACTCTCATTATTATCAATTTAACTCATATTATTTGCCATATTATGCTTATATGATCGATAGAACGACAATTACTATACTTATTATTGTTGTTATTATCAATCTAACTCATATTATTAGCCTTATTATGCTTATATGATCGATAGAACGACAATTACTATACTTATTACTGTTATTATTATCAATCTAACTCATATTATTAGCCATATTATGCTTATATGATCGATAGAATGACAGTTACTATACTTAGTACTCTTACTGTTGTCAATCTAACTCATATTATTAGCCATATTATGCTTATATTATCGATAGAACGACAATAACTATCCTTGTTACTCTTATTATTATCAATCTAACTCATATTATTAGAACTATTAAGCTTATATGATCGATAGAACGACAATTACTATAGTTATTACTCCTTTATTATTATCAATCTAACTCATATTATTGGCCATATTATGTGGATATGATCGATAGGACGACAATTACTATACTCATTACTCTTATTATTATCAATCTAACTCATATTATTGGCCATATTATGTGGATATGCTCGATAGGACGACAATTACCACACTCATTACTCGTATTATTATCAATCTAACTCATATTATTAGCCATATTATGCTTATATGATCGATTGAACGACAATTACTATACTTATTACTCTTATTATTATCAATCTAACTCATATTATTAGCCATATTATGCTTATATGATCGATAGAACGACAATTACTATACTTGTTACTTTTATTGTTATCAATCTAACTCATATTATTAGAAATATTAAGCTTATATGATCGATTGAACGACAATTTACTATACTTGTTACTCTTATTGTTATCAATCTAACTCATACTATTAGCCATATTATGTTTATAGGATCGATAGAACGACAATTACTATACTTCTTACTCTTATTATTATCAATCTAACTCATATTATTAGCCATATTATGCTTATATGATCGATTGAACGACAATACCTATACTTGTTACTCTTATTATTATCAATCTAACTCATATTATTAGAAATATTAAGCTTATATGATCGATTGAACGACAATTACTATACTTGTTACTCTTATTGTTATCAATCTAACTCATACTCTTAGCCATATTATGCTTGTAGGATCGATAGAACGACAATTACTATACTTCTTACTCTTATTATTATCAATCTAACTCATATTATAAGCCATATTATGCTTATATGATCGATAGGACGACAATTACTATACTTGTTACTCTTATTTTTATCAATCCAAATCATATTATTAGCCATATTATGCTTATATGATCGATTGAACGACAATTTCTATACTTGTTACTCTCATTATTATCAATCTAACTCATATTATTAGCCATATTATGCTTATATGATCGCTTGAACGACAATTTCTAAACCTGTTACTCTCATTATTATCAATCTGACTCATATTATTAGCCATATTATGCTTATATGATCGATAGAATGGCAATTACTGTACATATTACTCTTACTTTTATCAATCTAACTCATATTATTAGCCATATTATGCTTATATGATCGATAGAACGACAATTACTATACTTATTATTGTTGTTATTATCAATCTAACTCATATTATTAGCCATATTATGCTTATATGATCGATAGAATGACAATTACTATTCTTATTACTGTTATTATTATCAGTCTAACTCATATTATTAGCCATATTATGCTTATATGATCGACAGAATGACAGTTACTATACTTATTACTGTTATTATTATCAATCTAACTCATATTATTAGCCATATTATGCTTATATGATCGATAGAATGACAGATATTATACTTAGTACTCTTACTGTTGTCAATCTATCTCATATTATTAGCCATATTATGCTTATATTATCGACAGAACGACAATGACTATACTTGTTACTCTTATTATTATCAATCTAACTCATATTATTAGAAATATTAAGCTTATATGATCGATAGAACGACAATTACTATACTTATTACTCTTATTATTATCAATCTAACTCATATTATAAGCCATATTATGCTTATATGATCGATAGAACGACAATACCTATACTTGTTACTCTTATTATTATCAATCTAACTCATATTATTAGAAATATTAAGCTTATATGATCGATTGAACGACAATTACTATACTTGTTACTCTTATTGTTATCAATCTAACTCATACTCTTAGCCATATTATGCTTGTAGGATCGATAGAACGACAATTACTATACTTCTTACTCTTATTATTATCAATCTAACTCATATTATAAGCCATATTATGCTTATATGATCGATAGGACGACAATTACTATACTTGTTACTCTTATTTTTATCAATCCAAATCATATTATTAGCCATATTATGCTTATATGATCGATAGAACGACAATTACTATACTTGTTACTTTTATTGTTATCAATCTAACTCATATTATTAGAAATATTAAGCTTATATGATCGATTGAACGACAATTACTATACTTGTTACTCTTATTGTTATCAATCTAACTCATACTATTAGCCATATTATGTTTATAGGATCGATAGAACGACAATTACTATACTTCTTACTCTTATTATTATCAATCTAACTCATATTATTAGCCATATTATGCTTATATGATCGATTGAACGACAATACCTATACTTGTTACTCTTATTATTATCAATCTAACTCATATTATTAGAAATATTAAGCTTATATGATCGATTGAACGACAATTACTATACTTGTTACTCTTATTGTTATCAATCTAACTCATACTCTTAGCCATATTATGCTTGTAGGATCGATAGAACGACAATTACTATACTTCTTACTCTTATTATTATCAATCTAACTCATATTATAAGCCATATTATGCTTATATGATCGATAGGACGACAATTACTATACTTGTTACTCTTATTTTTATCAATCCAAATCATATTATTAGCCATATTATGCTTATATGATCGATAGAATGACAATTACTATTCTTATTACTGTTATTATTATCAGTCTAACTCATATTATTAGCCATATTATGCTTATATGATCGACAGAATGACAGTTACTATACTTAGTACTCTTACTGTTGTCAATCTATCTCATATTATTAGCCATATTATGCTTATATTATCGACAGAACGACAATGACTATACTTGTTACTCTTATTATTATCAATCTAACTCATATTATTAGAAATATTAAGCTTATATGATCGATAGAACGACAATTACTATACTTATTACTCTTATTATTATCAATCTAACTCATATTATTAGCCATATTATGCTTATATGATCGATAGAACGACAATTACTATACTTGTTACTCTCATTATTATCAATCTAACTCATATTATTAGCCATATAATGCTTATATGATCGATAGAACGACAATTACTATACTTATTATTGTTGTTATTATCAATCTAACTCATATTATTAGCCATATTATGCTTATATGATCGATAGAATGGCAATTACTATACATATTACTCTTACTTTTATCAATCTAACTCATATTATTAGCCATATTATGCTTATATGATCGATTGAACGACAATTACTATACTTGTTACTCTCATTATTATCAATTTAACTCATATTATTTGCCATATTATGCTTATATGATCGATAGAACGACAATTACTATACTTATTATTGTTGTTATTATCAATCTAACTCATATTATTAGCCTTATTATGCTTATATGATCGATAGAACGACAATTACTATACTTATTACTGTTATTATTATCAATCTAACTCATATTATTAGCCATATTATGCTTATATGATCGATAGAGAATGACAGTTACTATACTTAGTACTCTTACTGTTGTCAATCTAACTCATATTATTAGCCATATTATGCTTATATTATCGATAGAACGACAATAACTATCCTTGTTACTCTTATTATTATCAATCTAACTCATATTATTAGAACTATTAAGCTTATATGATCGATAGAACGACAATTACTATAGTTATTACTCTTATTATTATCAATCTAACTCATATTATTGGCCATATTATGTGGATATGATCGATAGGACGACAATTACTATACTCATTACTCTTATTATTATCAATCTAACTCATATTATTGGCCATATTATGTGGATATGCTCGATAGGACGACAATTACCACACTCATTACTCGTATTATTATCAATCTAACTCATATTATTAGCCATATTATGCTTATATGATCGATTGAACGACAATTACTATACTTATTACTCTTATTATTATCAATCTAACTCATATTATTAGCCATATTATGCTTATATGATCGATAGAACGACAATTACTATACTTGTTACTTTTATTGTTATCAATCTAACTCATATTATTAGAAATATTAAGCTTATATGATCGATTGAACGACAATTACTATACTTGTTACTCTTATTGTTATCAATCTAACTCATACTATTAGCCATATTATGTTTATAGGATCGATAGAACGACAATTACTATACTTCTTACTCTTATTATTATCAATCTAACTCATATTATTAGCCATATTATGCTTATATGATCGATTGAACGACAATACCTATACTTGTTACTCTTATTATTATCAATCTAACTCATATTATTAGAAATATTAAGCTTATATGATCGATTGAACGACAATTACTATACTTGTTACTCTTATTGTTATCAATCTAACTCATACTCTTAGCCATATTATGCTTGTAGGATCGATAGAACGACAATTACTATACTTCTTACTCTTATTATTATCAATCTAACTCATATTATAAGCCATATTATGCTTATATGATCGATAGGACGACAATTACTATACTTGTTACTCTTATTTTTATCAATCCAAATCATATTATTAGCCATATTATGCTTATATGATCGATTGAACGACAATTTCTATACTTGTTACTCTCATTATTATCAATCTAACTCATATTATTAGCCATATTATGCTTATATGATCGCTTGAACGACAATTTCTAAACCTGTTACTCTCATTATTATCAATCTGACTCATATTATTAGCCATATTATGCTTATATGATCGATAGAATGGCAATTACTGTACATATTACTCTTACTTTTATCAATCTAACTCATATTATTAGCCATATTATGCTTATATGATCGATAGAACGACAATTACTATACTTATTATTGTTGTTATTATCAATCTAACTCATATTATTAGCCATATTATGCTTATATGATCGATAGAATGACAATTACTATTCTTATTACTGTTATTATTATCAGTCTAACTCATATTATTAGCCATATTATGCTTATATGATCGACAGAATGACAGTTACTATACTTATTACTGTTATTATTATCAATCTAACTCATATTATTAGCCATATTATGCTTATATGATCGATAGAATGACAGATATTATACTTAGTACTCTTACTGTTGTCAATCTATCTCATATTATTAGCCATATTATGCTTATATTATCGACAGAACGACAATGACTATACTTGTTACTCTTATTATTATCAATCTAACTCATATTATTAGAAATATTAAGCTTATATGATCGATAGAAACGACAATTACTATACTTATTACTCTTATTATTATCAATCTAACTCATATTATAAGCCATATTATGCTTATATGATCGAATAGAACGACAATACCTATACTTGTTACTCTTATTATTATCAATCTAACTCATATTATTAGAAATATTAAGCTTATATGATCGATTGAACGACAATTACTATACTTGTTACTCTTATTGTTATCAATCTAACTCATACTCTTAGCCATATTATGCTTGTAGGATCGATAGAACGACAATTACTATACTTCTTACTCTTATTATTATCAATCTAACTCATATTATAAGCCATATTATGCTTATATGATCGATAGGACGACAATTACTATACTTGTTACTCTTATTTTTATCAATCCAAATCATATTATTAGCCATATTATGCTTATATGATCGATTGAACGACAATTTCTATACTTGTTACTCTCATTATTATCAATCTAACTCATATTATTAGCCATATTATGCTTATATGATCGCTTGAACGACAATTTCTAAACCTGTTACTCTCATTATTATCAATCTGACTCATATTATTAGCCATATTATGCTTATATGATCGATAGAATGGCAATTACTGTACATATTACTCTTACTTTTATCAATCTAACTCATATTATTAGCCATATTATGCTTATATGATCGATAGAACGACAATTACTATACTTATTATTGTTGTTATTATCAATCTAACTCATATTATTAGCCATATTATGCTTATATGATCGATAGAATGACAATTACTATTCTTATTACTGTTATTATTATCAGTCTAACTCATATTATTAGCCATATTATGCTTATATGATCGACAGAATGACAGTTACTATACTTATTACTGTTATTATTATCAATCTAACTCATATTATTAGCCATATTATGCTTATATGATCGATAGAATGACAGATATTATACTTAGTACTCTTACTGTTGTCAATCTATCTCATATTATTAGCCATATTATGCTTATATTATCGACAGAACGACAATGACTATACTTGTTACTCTTATTATTATCAATCTAACTCATATTATTAGAAATATTAAGCTTATATGATCGATAGAACGACAATTACTATACTTATTACTCTTATTATTATCAATCTAACTCATATTATTAGCCATATTATGCTTATATGATCGATAGAACGACAATTACTATACTTGTTACTCTCATTATTATCAATCTAACTCATATTATTAGCCATATAATGCTTATATGATCGATAGAACGACAATTACTATACTTATTATTGTTGTTATTATCAATCTAACTCATATTATTAGCCATATTATGCTTATATGATCGATAGAATGGCAATTACTATACATATTACTCTTACTTTTATCAATCTAACTCATATTATTAGCCATATTATGCTTATATGATCGATTGAACGACAATTACTATACTTGTTACTCTCATTATTATCAATTTAACTCATATTATTTGCCATATTATGCTTATATGATCGATAGAACGACAATTACTATACTTATTATTGTTGTTATTATCAATCTAACTCATATTATTAGCCTTATTATGCTTATATGATCGATAGAACGACAATTACTATACTTATTACTGTTATTATTATCAATCTAACTCATATTATTAGCCATATTATGCTTATATGATCGATTGAACGACAATTACTATACTTATTACTCTTATTATTATCAATCTAACTCATATTATAAGCCATATTATGCTTATATGATCGATAGGACGACAATTACTATACTTGTTACTCTTATTTTTATCAATCCAAATCATATTATTAGCCATATTATGCTTATATGATCGATTGAACGACAATTTCTATACTTGTTACTCTCATTATTATCAATCTAACTCATATTATTAGCCATATTATGCTTATATGATCGCTTGAACGACAATTTCTAAACCTGTTACTCTCATTATTATCAATCTGACTCATATTATTAGCCATATTATGCTTATATGATCGATAGAATGGCAATTACTGTACATATTACTCTTACTTTTATCAATCTAACTCATATTATTAGCCATATTATGCTTATATGATCGATAGAACGACAATTACTATACTTATTATTGTTGTTATTATCAATCTAACTCATATTATTAGCCATATTATGCTTATATGATCGATAGAATGACAATTACTATTCTTATTACTGTTATTATTATCAGTCTAACTCATATTATTAGCCATATTATGCTTATATGATCGACAGAATGACAGTTACTATACTTATTACTGTTATTATTATCAATCTAACTCATATTATTAGCCATATTATGCTTATATGATCGATAGAATGACAGATATTATACTTAGTACTCTTACTGTTGTCAATCTATCTCATATTATTAGCCATATTATGCTTATATTATCGACAGAACGACAATGACTATACTTGTTACTCTTATTATTATCAATCTAACTCATATTATTAGAAATATTAAGCTTATATGATCGATAGAACGACAATTACTATACTTATTACTCTTATTATTATCAATCTAACTCATATTATAAGCCATATTATGCTTATATGATCGATAGAACGACAATACCTATACTTGTTACTCTTATTATTATCAATCTAACTCATATTATTAGAAATATTAAGCTTATATGATCGATTGAACGACAATTACTATACTTGTTACTCTTATTGTTATCAATCTAACTCATACTCTTAGCCATATTATGCTTGTAGGATCGATAGAACGACAATTACTATACTTCTTACTCTTATTATTATCAATCTAACTCATATTATAAGCCATATTATGCTTATATGATCGATAGGACGACAATTACTATACTTGTTACTCTTATTTTTATCAATCCAAATCATATTATTAGCCATATTATGCTTATATGATCGATTGAACGACAATTTCTATACTTGTTACTCTCATTATTATCAATCTAACTCATATTATTAGCCATATTATGCTTATATGATCGCTTGAACGACAATTTCTAAACCTGTTACTCTCATTATTATCAATCTGACTCATATTATTAGCCATATTATGCTTATATGATCGATAGAATGGCAATTACTGTACATATTACTCTTACTTTTATCAATCTAACTCATATTATTAGCCATATTATGCTTATATGATCGATAGAACGACAATTACTATACTTATTATTGTTGTTATTATCAATCTAACTCATATTATTAGCCATATTATGCTTATATGATCGATAGAATGACAATTACTATTCTTATTACTGTTATTATTATCAGTCTAACTCATATTATTAGCCATATTATGCTTATATGATCGACAGAATGACAGTTACTATACTTATTACTGTTATTATTATCAATCTAACTCATATTATTAGCCATATTATGCTTATATGATCGATAGAATGACAGATATTATACTTAGTACTCTTACTGTTGTCAATCTATCTCATATTATTAGCCATATTATGCTTATATTATCGACAGAACGACAATGACTATACTTGTTACTCTTATTATTATCAATCTAACTCATATTATTAGAAATATTAAGCTTATATGATCGATAGAACGACAATTACTATACTTATTACTCTTATTATTATCAATCTAACTCATATTATTAGCCATATTATGCTTATATGATCGATAGAACGACAATTACTATACTTGTTACTCTCATTATTATCAATCTAACTCATATTATTAGCCATATAATGCTTATATGATCGATAGAACGACAATTACTATACTTATTATTGTTGTTATTATCAATCTAACTCATATTATTAGCCATATTATGCTTATATGATCGATAGAATGGCAATTACTATACATATTACTCTTACTTTTATCAATCTAACTCATATTATTAGCCATATTATGCTTATATGATCGATTGAACGACAATTACTATACTTGTTACTCTCATTATTATCAATTTAACTCATATTATTTGCCATATTATGCTTATATGATCGATAGAACGACAATTACTATACTTATTATTGTTGTTATTATCAATCTAACTCATATTATTAGCCTTATTATGCTTATATGATCGATAGAACGACAATTACTATACTTATTACTGTTATTATTATCAATCTAACTCATATTATTAGCCATATTATGCTTATATGATCGATTGAACGACAATTACTATACTTATTACTCTTATTATTATCAATCTAACTCATATTATTAGCCATATTATGCTTATATGATCGATAGAACGACAATTACTATACTTGTTACTTTTATTGTTATCAATCTAACTCATATTATTAGAAATATTAAGCTTATATGATCGATTGAACGACAATTACTATACTTGTTACTCTTATTGTTATCAATCTAACTCATACTATTAGCCATATTATGTTTATAGGATCGATAGAACGACAATTACTATACTTCTTACTCTTATTATTATCAATCTAACTCATATTATTAGCCATATTATGCTTATATGATCGATAGAATGACAGATATTATACTTAGTACTCTTACTGTTGTCAATCTAACTCATATTATTAGCCATATTATGCTTATATTATCGACAGAACGACAATGACTATACTTGTTACTCTTATTATTATCAATCTAACTCATATTATTAGAAATATTAAGCTTATATGATCGATAGAACGACAATTACTATACTTATTACTCTTATTATTATCAATCTAACTCATATTATTAGCCATATTATGCTTATATGATCGATAGAACGACAATTACTATACTTGTTACTCTCATTATTATCAATCTAACTCATATTATTAGCCATATTATGCTTATATGATCGATAGAACGACAATTACTATACTTATTATTGTTGTTATTATCAATCTAACTCATATTATTAGCCATATTATGCTTATATGATCGATAGAATGGCAATTACTATACATATTACTCTTACTTTTATCAATCTAACTCATATTATTAGCCATATTATGCTTATATGATCGATTGAACGACAATTACTATACTTGTTACTCTCATTATTATCAATTTAACTCATATTATTTGCCATATTATGCTTATATGATCGATAGAACGACAATTACTATACTTATTATTGTTGTTATTATCAATCTAACTCATATTATTAGCCATATTATGCTTATATGATCGATAGAACGACAATTACTATACTTATTACTGTTATTATTATCAATCTAACTCATATTATTAGCCATATTATGCTTATATGATCGATAGAATGGCAATTACTATACATATTACTCTTACTTTTATCAATCTAACTCATATTATTAGCCATATTATGCTTATATGATCGATTGAATGACAATTACTATACTTGTTACTCTCATTATTATCAATCTAACTCATATTATTAGCCATATTATGCTTATATGATCGATAGAACGACAATTACTATACTTATTATTGTTGTTATTATCAATCTAACTCATATTATTAGCCATATTATGCTTATACGATCGATAGAATGACAATTACTATTCTTATTACTGTTATTATTATCAATCTAACTCATATTATTAGCCATATTATGCTTATATGATCGATAGAACGACAATTACTATACTTATTACTCTCATTATTATCAATCTAACTCATATTATTAGCCATATTATGCTTATATGATCGATTGAACGACAATTTCTAAACCTGTTACTCTCATTATTATCAATCTAACTCATATTATTAGCCATATTATGCTTATATGATCGATAGAACGACAATTACTATACTTATTATTGTTGTTATTATCAATCTAACTCATATTATTAGCCATATTATGCTTATACGATCGATGGAATGACAATTACTATTCTTATTACTGTTATTATTATCAATCTAACTCATATTATTAGCCATATTATGCTTATATGATCGACAGAATGACAGTTACTATACTTAGTACTCTTACTGTTGTCAATCTAACTCATATTATTAGCCATATTATGCTTATATTATCGATAGAACGACAATAACTATACTTGTTACTCTTATTATTATCAATCTAACTCATATTATTAGAAATATTAAGCTTATATGATCGATAGAACGACAATTACTATACTTATTACTCTTATTATTATCAATCTAACTCATATTATTAGCCATATTATGCTTATATGATCGATAGAACGACAATTACTATACTTATTACTCTCATTATTATCAATCTAACTCATATTATTAGCCATATTATGCTTATATGATCGATTGAACGACAATTTCTAAACCTGTTACTCTCATTATTATCAATCTAACTCATATTATTAGCCATATTATGCTTATATGATCGATAGAATGGCAATTGCTATACATATTACTGTTACTTTTATCAATCTAACTCATATTATTAGCCATATTATGCTTATATGATCGATTGAACGACAATTACGATACTTGTTACTCTTATTATTATCAATCTAACTCATATTATTAGAAATATTAAGATTATATGATCGATAGAACGACAATTACTATACTTATTACTCTTATTATTATCAATCTAACTCATATTATTAGCCATATTATGCTTATATGATCGATAGAACGACAATTACTATACTTATTACTCTTATTAATATCAATCTAACTCATATTATTGGCCATATGATGCTTATATGATCGATTGAACGACAATTTCTAAACCTGTTACTCTCATTATTATCAATCTAACTCATATTATTAGCCATATTATGCTTATATGATCGATAGAATGACAATTACGATTCTTATTACTGTTATTATTATCAATCTAACTCATATTATTAGCCATATTATGCTTATATGATCGATAGAATGACAGTTACTATACTTAGTACTCTTACTGTTGTCAATCTAACTCATATTATTAGCCATATTATGCTTATATTATCGATAGAACGACAATAACTATACCTGTTACTCTTATTATTATCAATCTAACTCATATTATTAGAACCATTAAGCTTATATGATCGATAGAACGACAATTACTATACTTATTACTCTTATTATTATCAATCTAACTCATATTATTAGCCATATTATGCTTATATGATCGATAGAACGACAATTACTATACTTGTTACTCTTATTGTTATCAATCTAACTCATATTATTAGAAATATTAAGCTTATATGATCGATTGAACGACAATTACTATACTTGTTGCTCTTATTGTTATCAATCTAACTCATACTATTAGCCATATTATGCTTATAGGATCGATAGAACGACAATTACTATACTTCTTACTCTTATTATTATCAATCTAACTCATATTATTAGCCATATTATGCTTATATGATCGATAGGACGACAATTACTATACTTGTTACTCTTATTTTTATCAATCTAACTCATATTATTAGCCATATTATGCTTATATGATCGATTGAACGACAATACCTATACTTGTTACTCTTATTATTATCAATCTAACTCATATTATTAGAAATATTAAGCTTATATGATCGATTGAACGACAATTACTATACTTGTTACTCTTATTGTTATCAATCTAACTCATACTATTAGCCATATTATGCTTGTAGGATCGATAGAACGACAATTACTATACTTCTTACTCTTATTATTATCAATCTAACTCATATTATAAGCCATATTATGCTTATATGATCGATAGGACGACAATTACTATACTTGTTACTCTTGTTTTTATCAATCTAAATCATATTATTAGCCATATTATGCTTATATGATCGATGGAACGACAATTTCTATACTTGTTACTCTCATTATTATCAATCTAACTCATATTATTAGTCATATTATGCTTATATGATCGATAGAATGACAATTACTATTCTTATTACTGTTATTATTATCAATCTAACTCATATTATTAGCCATATTATGCTTATATGATCGACAGAATGACAGTTACTATACTTATTACTGTTATTATTATCAATCTAACTCATATTATTAGCCATATTATGCTTATATGATCGATAGAACGACAATTACTATACTTATTATTGTTGTTATTATCAATCTAACTCATATTATTAGCCATATTATGCTTATATGATCGATAGAATGACAATTACTATTCTTATTACTGTTATTATTATCAATCTAACTCATATTATTAGCCATATTATGCTTATATGATCGATAGAATGACAGTTACTATACTAAGTACTCTTACTGTTGTCAATCTAACCCATATTATTAGCCATATTATGCTTATATTATCGATAGAACGACAATAACTATACTTGTTACTCTTATTATTATCAATCTAACTCATATTATTAGAAATATTAAGCTTATATGATCGATAGAACGACAATTACTATACTTATTACTCTTATTATTATCAATCGAACTGATATTATTGGCCATATTATGCTTATATGATCGATAGAACGACAATTACTATACTTATTACTCTTATTATTATCAATCTAACTCATATTATTGGCCATATTATGTGGATATGATCGATAGGACGACAATTACTGTACTCATTACTCTTATTATTATCAATCTAACTCATAATATTCACCATATTATGCAGATATGATCGATAGAGCGACAATTACTATACTTATTACTCTTATTATTATCAATCTAACTCATATTATTAGCCATATTATGCTTATATGATCGATTGAACGACAACAACTATACTTGTTACACTTATTATTATTAATCTAACTCATATTATTAGAAATATTAAGCTTATATGATCGATAGAACGACAATTACTATACTTATTACTCTTATTTTTATCAATCTAACTCATATTATTAGCCATACTATGCTTATATGATCGATAGAACGACAATACTATACTTATTATTGTTGTTATTATCAATCTAACACATATTATTAGCCATATTATGCTTATATGATCGATAGAATGACAGTTACTATACTAAGTACTCTTACTGTTGTCAATCTAACCCATATTATTAGCCATATTATGCTTATATTATCGATAGAACGACAATAACTGTACTTGTTACTCTTATTATTATCAATCTAACTCATATTATTAGCCATATTATGCTTATATGATCGATAGAACGACAATTACTATACTCATTACTCTTATTATTATCAATCTAACTCATATTATTAGAAATATTAAGCTTATATGATCGATTGAACGACAATTTCTATACTTGTTACTCTCATTATTATCAATCTAACTCATATTATTAGCCATATTATGCTTATATGATCGCTTGAACGACAATTTCTAAACCTGTTACTCTCATTATTATCAATCTGACTCATATTATTAGCCATATTATGCTTATATGATCGATAGAATGGCAATTACTGTACATATTACTCTTACTTTTATCAATCTAACTCATATTATTAGCCATATTATGCTTATATGATCGATAGAACGACAATTACTATACTTATTATTGTTGTTATTATCAATCTAACTCATATTATTAGCCATATTATGCTTATATGATCGATAGAATGACAATTACTATTCTTATTACTGTTATTATTATCAGTCTAACTCATATTATTAGCCATATTATGCTTATATGATCGACAGAATGACAGTTACTATACTTATTACTGTTATTATTATCAATCTAACTCATATTATTAGCCATATTATGCTTATATGATCGATAGAATGACAGATATTATACTTAGTACTCTTACTGTTGTCAATCTAACTCATATTATTAGCCATATTATGCTTATATTATCGACAGAACGACAATGACTATACTTGTTACTCTTATTATTATCAATCTAACTCATATTATTAGAAATATTAAGCTTATATGATCGATAGAACGACAATTACTATTCTTATTACTCTTATTATTATCAATCTAACTCATATTATTAGCCATATTATGCTTATATGATCGATAGAACGACAATTACTATACTTATTACTGTTATTATTATCAATCTAACTCATATTATTAGCCATATTATGCTTATATGATCGATAGAATGACAGATATTATACTTAGTACTCTTACTGTTGTCAATCTAACTCATATTATTAGCCATATTATGCTTATATTATCGACAGAACGACAATGACTATACTTGTTACTCTTATTATTATCAATCTAACTCATATTATTAGAAATATTAAGCTTATATGATCGATAGAACGACAATTACTATTCTTATTACTCTTATTATTAACAATCTAACTCATATTATTAGCCATATTATGCTTATATGATCGATAGAACGACAATTACTATACTTATTACTGTTATTATTATCAATCTAACTCATATTATTAGCCATATTATGCTTATATGATCGATAGAATGACAGATATTATACTTAGTACTCTTACTGTTGTCAATCTAACTCATATTATTAGCCATATTATGCTTATATTATCGACAGAACGACAATGACTATACTTGTTACTCTTATTATTATCAATCTAACTCATATTATTAGAAATATTAAGCTTATATGATCGATAGAACGACAATTACTATACTTATTACTCTTATTATTATCAATCTAACTCATATTATTAGACATATTATGCTTATATGATCGATAGAACGACAATTACTATACTTGTTACTCTCATTATTATCAATCTAACTCATATTATTAGCCATATTATGCTTATATGATCGATAGAACGACAATTACTATACTTATTATTGTTGTTATTATCAATCTAACTCATATTATTAGCCATATTATGCTTATATGATCGATAGAATGGCAATTACTATACATATTACTCTTACTTTTATCAATCTAACTCATATTATTAGCCATATTATGCTTATATGATCGATTGAACGACAATTACTATACTTGTTACTCTCATTATTATCAATTTAACTCATATTATTTGCCATATTATGCTTATATGATCGATAGAACGACAATTACTATACTTATTATTGTTGTTATTATCAATCTAACTCATATTATTAGCCATATTATGCTTATATGATCGATAGAACGACAATTACTATACTTATTACTGTTATTATTATCAATCTAACTCATATTATTAGCCATATTATGCTTATATGATCGATAGAATGACAGTTACTATACTTAGTACTCTTACTGTTGTCAATCTAACTCATATTATTAGCCATATTATGCTTATATTATCGATAGAACGACAATAACTATCCTTGTTACTCTTATTATTATCAATCTAACTCATATTATTAGAACTATTAAGCTTATATGATCGATAGAACGACAATTACTATAGTTATTACTCTTATTATTATCAATCTAACTCATATTATTGGCCATATTATGTGGATATGATCGATAGGACGACAATTACTATACTCATTACTCTTATTATTATCAATCTAACTCATATTATTGGCCATATTATGTGGATATGCTCGATAGGACGACAATTACCACACTCATTACTCGTATTATTATCAATCTAACTCATATTATTAGCCATATTATGCTTATATGATCGATAGAACGACAATTACTATACTTGTTACTTTTATTGTTATCAATCTAACTCATATTATTAGAAATATTAAGCTTATATGATCGATTGAACGACAATTACTATACTTGTTACTCTTATTGTTATCAATCTAACTCATACTATTAGCCATATTATGTTTATAGGATCGATAGAACGACAATTACTATACTTCTTACTCTTATTATTATCAATCTAACTCATATTATTAGCCATATTATGCTTATATGATCGATAGAATGACAGATATTATACTTAGTACTCTTACTGTTGTCAATCTAACTCATATTATTAGCCATATTATGCTTATATTATCGACAGAACGACAATGACTATACTTGTTACTCTTATTATTATCAATCTAACTCATATTATTAGAAATATTAAGCTTATATGATCGATAGAACGACAATTACTATACTTATTACTCTTATTATTATCAATCTAACTCATATTATTAACCATATTATGCTTATATGATCGATAGAACGACAATTACTATACTTGTTACTCTCATTATTATCAATCTAACTCATATTATTAGCCATATTATGCTTATATTATCGATAGAACGACAATAACTATACTTGTTACTCTTATTATTATCAATCTAACTCATATTATTAGAAATATTAAGATTATATAATCGATAGAACGACAATTACTATACTTATTACTCTTATTATTATCAATCTAACTCATATTATTAGCCATATTATGCTTATATGATCGATAGAACGACAATTACTATACTTATTACTCTTATTAATATCAATCTAACTCATATTATTGGCCA
>NW_027474181.1:0-22783 GCF_050947335.1 Megachile rotundata | reverse complement strand
TGATCGATAGAGCGACAATTACTATACTTATTACACTCACTATTATCAATCTAACCCATATTATTAGCCATATTATGGTTATATGACCGATAGAACGACAATTACTATACTTATTACTCTTATTATTATCAATCTGACTCATATTATTAGCCATATTATGCTTATATGATCGATAGTACGACAATTACTATACTCATTACTCTTATTATTATCAATCTAACTCATATTATTAGCCGTATTATGCTTATATGATCGATAGAGCGGCAATTACTATACTTATTACTCCTATTATTATCAATCTAACTCATATTATTAGCCGTATTATGCTTATATGATCGATAGAGCGGCAATTACTATACTTATTACTCCTATTATTATCAATCTAACTCATATTATTAGTAATATTATGCTTATATGATCGTTAGAATGACAATTACTATACTCATTACTCTAATTATTATCAATCTAACTCATATTATTAGCCATATTGTGCTTATATGATCGATAGAGCGACAATTACTATACTCATTACTCTTATTATTATCAATCTAACTCATATTATTAGCCACATTATGCTTATATGATCGATAGAACGACAATTACTATACTTATTGCACTCACTGTAATCAATCTAACTCAGATTATTAGCCATATTATGCGTATATGATCGATAGAACGACAATTACTATACTCATTACTCTTATTATTATCAATCTAACGCATATTATTAGCCATATTATGCTTATATGATCGATAGAACGACAATTACTATACTTATTACTCCTATTATTATCAATCCAACTCATATTATTAGTAATATTATGCTTATATGATCGTTAGAATGACAATTACTATACTCATTACTCTTATTATAATCAATCTAACTCATATTATTAACCATATTATGCAGATATGATTGATAGAACGACAATTACTATACTTATTACTCTTATTATTGTCAATCTAACTCATATTATTAACCATATTATGTAGATATGATCGATAGAACGACAATTACTATACTTATTACTCTTATTATTATCAATCTAACTCATATTATTAGCCACATTATGCTTATATGATCGATAGAACGACAATTACTATACTTATTACTCCTATTATTATCAATCTAACTCATATTATTAGCCGTATTATGCTTATATGATCGATAGAGCGGCAATTACTATACTTATTACTCCTATTATTATCAATCTAACTCATATTATTAGCCATATTATGCTTATATGATCGATAGAACGACAATTACTATACTCATTACTCTTATTATTATCAATCTAACTCATATTATTAGCCATATTATGCTTATATGATCGATAGAACGACAATTACTATACTCATTACTCTTATTATAATCAATCTAACTCATATTATTAACCATATTATGCAGATATGATTGATAGAACGACAATTACTATACTTATTACTCTTATTATTGTCAATCTAACTCATATTATTAACCATATTATGTAGATATGATCGATAGAACGACAATTACTATACTTATTACTCTTATTATTATCAATCTAACTCATATTATTAGCCACATTATGCTTATATGATCGATAGAACGACAATTACTATACTTATTACTCTTATTATTATCAATCTAACTCATATTATTAGCCATATTATGCTTATATGATCCATAGAACGACAATTACTTCACTTCTTACTCTTATTATTATCAATCTAACTCATATTATTAGCCATATTATGCTTATATGATCGATAGAACGACAATTACTATACTCATTACTCTTATTATTATCAATCTAACTCATATTATTAGCCATATTATGCTTATATGATCGATAGAACGACAATTACTGTACTTGTTACACTCACTGTTATCAATCTAACTCATATTATTAGCCACATTATGCTTATATGATCGATAGAACGACAATTACTATACTTATTGCACTCACTGTTATCAATCTAACTCAGATTATTAGCCATATTATGCTTATATGATCGATAGAACGACAATTACTATACTCATTACTCTAATTATTATCAATCTAACTCATATTATTAGCCATATTATGCTTATATGATCGATAGAACGACAATTACTATACTCATTACTCTTATAATAATCAATCTAACTCATATTATTAGCCATATTATGCTTATATGATCCATAGAACGACAATTACTATACTTATTACTCTTATTATTATCAATCTAACTTATATTATTAGCCATATTGTGCTTATATGATCGACAGAACGACTATTACTATACTTATTACTCTTATTATTATCAATCTAACTCATATTATTAGCCACATTATGCTTATATGATCGATAGAACGACAATTACTATACTCATTACTCTTATTATTATCAATCTAACTCATATTATTAGCCTTATTATGCTTATATGATTGATAGAACGACAATTACTATACTCATTACTCTTATAATTATCAATCTAACCCATACTATTAGCCATATTATGCTTATATGATCGATAATACGACAATTACTATACTCATTACTCCTATTATTATCAATCTAACTCATATTATTAGCCATATTATGCTTATATGATCGATAGAACGACAATT
The DNA here is from genome assembly GCF_050947335.1 of Megachile rotundata. Lineage (NCBI taxonomy): Eukaryota > Metazoa > Arthropoda > Insecta > Hymenoptera > Megachilidae > Megachile > Megachile rotundata. The sequence goes on along the minus strand of NW_027474181.1, from coordinate 20,190 downwards.
ACTATACTCATTACTCTTATTATTATCAATCTAACTCATATTATTAGCCATATTATGCTTATATGATCGATAGAACGACAATTACTGTACTTGTTACACTCACTGTTATCAATCTAACTCATATTATTAGCCACATTATGCTTATATGATCGATAGAACGACAATTACTATACTTATTGCACTCACTGTTATCAATCTAACTCAGATTATTAGCCATATTATGCTTATATGATCGATAGAACGACAATTACTATACTCATTACTCTAATTATTATCAATCTAACTCATATTATTAGCCATATTATGCTTATATGATCGATAGAACGACAATTACTATACTCATTACTCTTATAATAATCAATCTAACTCATATTATTAACCATATTATGCAGATATGATCGATAGAACGACAATTACTATACTTATTACTCTTATTATGATCAATCTAACTCATATTATTAACCATATTATGCAGATATGATCGATAGAACGACAATTACTATACTTATTACTCTTATTATTATCTATCTAACTCATATTATTAGCCACATTATGCTTATATGATCGATAGAACGACAATTACTATACTTATTACTCTTATTATTATCAATCTAACTCATATTATTAGCCATATTATGCTTATATGATCCATAGAACGACAATTACTATACTTCTTACTCTTATTATTATCAACCTAACTTATATTATTAGCCATATTGTGCTTATATGATCGATAGAACGACAATTACTGTACTTATTACTCTTATTATTATCAATCTAACTCATATTATTAGCCATATTATGCATATATGATCGATAGAACGACAATTACTATACTCATTACTCTTATTATAATCAATCTAACTCATATTATTAACCATATTATGCAGATATGATTGATAGAACGACAATTACTATACTTATTACTCTTATTATTATCAATCTAACTCATATTATTAACCATATTATGTAGATATGATCGATAGAACGACAATTACTATACTTATTACTCTTATTATTATCAATCTAACTCATATTATTAGCCACATTATGCTTATATGATCGATAGAACGACAATTACTATACTTATTACTCTTATTATTATCAATCTAACTCATATTATTAGCCATATTATCCTTATATGATCCATAGAACGACAATTACTTCACTTCTTACTCTTATTATTATCAATCTAACTTATATTATTAGCCATATTACGCAGATATGATCGATAGAACGACAATTACTATACTTACTACTCTTATTATTATCAATCTAACTCATATTATTAGCCACATTATGCTTATATGATCGATAGAACGACAATTACTATACTCATTACTCTTATTATTATCAATCTAACTCATATTATTAGCCATATTATGGTTATATGACCGATAGAACGACAATTACTATAATCATTACTCTTATAATTATCAATCTAACCCATACTATTAGCCATATTATGCTTATATGATCGATAATACGACAATTACTATACTCATTACTCCTATTATTATCAATCTAACTCATATTATTAACCATATTATGCAGATATGATCGATAGTACGACAATTACTATACTTATTACTCTTATTATTATCAATCTATCCCATATTATTAGCCATATTATGGTTATATGACCGATAGAACGACAATTACTATACTTATTACTCTTATTAATATCAATCTAACTCATATTATTAGCCATATTGTGCTTATATGATCGATAGAACGACAATTACTGTACTTATTACACTCACTGTTATCAATGTAACTCATATTATTAGCCACATTATGCTTATATGATCGATAGAACGACAATTACTATACTTATTGCACTCACTGTTATCAATCTAACTCAGATTATTAGGCATATTATGCAGATATGATCGATAGAACGACAATTACTATACTTCTTACTCTTATTATTATCAATCTAACTTATATTATTAGCCATATTGTGCTTATATGATCGATAGAACGACTATTACTATTCTTATTACTCTTATTATTATCAATCTAATTCATATTATTAGCCACATTATGCTTATATGATCGATAGAACGACAATTACTGTACTTATTACTCTTATTATTATCAATCTAACTCATGTTATTAGCCATATTATGCTTATATGATCGATAGAACGACAATTACTATACTTATTGCACCCACTGTTATCAATCTAACTCAGATTATTAGGCATATTATGCTTATATGATCGATAGAACGACAATTACTATACTTATTACACTCACTATTATCAATCTAACTCATATTATTAGCCATATTACGCAGATATGATCGATAGAACGACAATTACTATACTTATTACTCTTATTATTATCAATCTAACTCATATTATTAGCCATATTATGCTTATATGATTGATAGAACGACAATTACTATACTCATTACTCTTATTATTATCAATCTAACCCATATTATTAGCCATATTATGCTTATATGATCGATAGAACGACAATTACTATACTTCTTACTCTTATTATTATCAATCTAACTTATATTATTAGCCATATTGTGCTTATATGATCGATAGAACGACAATTACTATACTTGTTACTCCTATTATTATCAATCTAACTCATATTATTAGCCATATTGTGCTTATATGATCGATAGAGCGACAATTACTATACTTATTACACTCACTATTATCAATCTAACCCATATTATTAGCCATATTATGGTTATATGACCGATAGAACGACAATTACTATACTTATTACTCTTATTATTATCAATCTGACTCATATTATTAGCCATATTATGCTTATATGATCGATAGTACGACAATTACTATACTCATTACTCTTATTATTATCAATCTAACTCATATTATTAGCCGTATTATGCTTATATGATCGATAGAGCGGCAATTACTATACTTATTACTCCTATTATTATCAATCTAACTCATATTATTAGCCGTATTATGCTTATATGATCGATAGAGCGGCAATTACTATACTTATTACTCCTATTATTATCAATCTAACTCATATTATTAGTAATATTATGCTTATATGATCGTTAGAATGACAATTACTATACTCATTACTCTAATTATTATCAATCTAACTCATATTATTAGCCATATTGTGCTTATATGATCGATAGAGCGACAATTACTATACTCATTACTCTTATTATTATCAATCTAACTCATATTATTAGCCACATTATGCTTATATGATCGATAGAACGACAATTACTATACTTATTGCACTCACTGTAATCAATCTAACTCAGATTGTTAGCCATATTATGCGTATATGATCGATAGAACGACAATTACTATACTCATTACTCTTATTATTATCAATCTAACGCATATTATTAGCCATATTATGCTTATATGATCGATAGAACGACAATTACTATACTTATTACTCCTATTATTATCAATCCAACTCATATTATTAGTAATATTATGCTTATATGATCGTTAGAATGACAATTACTATACTCATTACTCTTATTATAATCAATCTAACTCATATTATTAACCATATTATGCAGATATGATTGATAGAACGACAATTACTATACTTATTACTCTTATTATTGTCAATCTAACTCATATTATTAACCATATTATGTAGATATGATCGATAGAACGACAATTACTATACTTATTACTCTTATTATTATCAATCTAACTCATATTATTAGCCACATTATGCTTATATGATCGATAGAACGACAATTACTATACTTATTACTCCTATTATTATCAATCTAACTCATATTATTAGCCGTATTATGCTTATATGATCGATAGAGCGGCAATTACTATACTTATTACTCCTATTATTATCAATCTAACTCATATTATTAGCCATATTATGCTTATATGATCGATAGAACGACAATTACTATACTCATTACTCTTATTATTATCAATCTAACTCATATTATTAGCCATATTATGCTTATATGATCGATAGAACGACAATTACTATACTCATTACTCTTATTATAATCAATCTAACTCATATTATTAACCATATTATGCAGATATGATTGATAGAACGACAATTACTATACTTATTACTCTTATTATTGTCAATCTAACTCATATTATTAACCATATTATGTAGATATGATCGATAGAACGACAATTACTATACTTATTACTCTTATTATTATCAATCTAACTCATATTATTAGCCACATTATGCTTATATGATCGATAGAACGACAATTACTATACTTATTACTCTTATTATTATCAATCTAACTCATATTATTAGCCATATTATGCTTATATGATCCATAGAACGACAATTACTTCACTTCTTACTCTTATTATTATCAATCTAACTCATATTATTAGCCATATTATGCTTATATGATCGATAGAACGACAATTACTATACTCATTACTCTTATTATTATCAATCTAACTCATATTATTAGCCATATTATGCTTATATGATCGATAGAACGACAATTACTGTACTTGTTACACTCACTGTTATCAATCTAACTCATATTATTAGCCACATTATGCTTATATGATCGATAGAACGACAATTACTACACTTATTGCACTCACTGTTATCAATCTAACTCAGATTATTAGCCATATTATGCTTATATGATCGATAGAACGACAATTACTATACTCATTACTCTAATTATTATCAATCTAACTCATATTATTAGCCATATTATGCTTATATGATCGATAGAACGACAATTACTATACTCATTACTCTTATAATAATCAATCTAACTCATATTATTAGCCATATTATGCTTATATGATCCATAGAACGACAATTACTATACTTATTACTCTTATTATTATCAATCTAACTTATATTATTAGCCATATTGTGCTTATATGATCGACAGAACGACTATTACTATACTTATTACTCTTATTATTATCAATCTAACTCATATTATTAGCCACATTATGCTTATATGATCGATAGAACGACAATTACTATACTCATTACTCTTATTATTATCAATCTAACTCATATTATTAGCCTTATTATGCTTATATGATTGATAGAACGACAATTACTATACTCATTACTCTTATAATTATCAATCTAACGCATACTATTAGCCATATTATGCTTATATGATCGATAATACGACAATTACTATACTCATTACTCCTATTATTATCAATCTAACTCATATTATTAGCCATATTATGCTTATATGATCGATAGAACGACAATTACTATACTCATTACTCTTATTATTATCAATCTAACTCATATTATTAGCCATATTATGCTTATATGATCGATAGAACGACAATTACTGTACTTGTTACACTCACTGTTATCAATCTAACTCATATTATTAGCCACATTATGCTTATATGATCGATAGAACGACAATTACTATACTTATTGCACTCACTGTTATCAATCTAACTCAGATTATTAGCCATATTATGCTTATATGATCGATAGAACGACAATTACTATACTCATTACTCTAATTATTATCAATCTAACTCATATTATTAGCCATATTATGCTTATATGATCGATAGAACGACAATTACTATACTCATTACTCTTATAATAATCAATCTAACTCATATTATTAACCATATTATGCAGATATGATCGATAGAACGACAATTACTATACTTATTACTCTTATTATGATCAATCTAACTCATATTATTAACCATATTATGCAGATATGATCGATAGAACGACAATTACTATACTTATTACTCTTATTATTATCTATCTAACTCATATTATTAGCCACATTATGCTTATATGATCGATAGAACGACAATTACTATACTTATTACTCTTATTATTATCAATCTAACTCATATTATTAGCCATATTATGCTTATATGATCCATAGAACGACAATTACTATACTTCTTACTCTTATTATTATCAACCTAACTTATATTATTAGCCATATTGTGCTTATATGATCGATAGAACGACAATTACTGTACTTATTACTCTTATTATTATCAATCTAACTCATATTATTAGCCATATTATGCTTATATGATCGATAGAACGACAATTACTATACTCATTACTCTTATTATAATCAATCTAACTCATATTATTAACCATATTATGCAGATATGATTGATAGAACGACAATTACTATACTTATTACTCTTATTATTATCAATCTAACTCATATTATTAACCATATTATGTAGATATGATCGATAGAACGACAATTACTATACTTATTACTCTTATTATTATCAATCTAACTCATATTATTAGCCACATTATGCTTATATGATCGATAGAACGACAATTACTATACTTATTACTCTTATTATTATCAATCTAACTCATATTATTAGCCATATTATGCTTATATGATCCATAGAACGACAATTACTTCACTTCTTACTCTTATTATTATCAATCTAACTTATATTATTAGCCATATTACGCAGATATGATCGATAGAACGACAATTACTATACTTACTACTCTTATTATTATCAATCTAACTCATATTATTAGCCACATTATGCTTATATGATCGATAGAACGACAATTACTATACTCATTACTCTTATTATTATCAATCTAACTCATATTATTAGCCATATTATGGTTATATGACCGATAGAACGACAATTACTATAATCATTACTCTTATAATTATCAATCTAACCCATACTATTAGCCATATTATGCTTATATGATCGATAATACGACAATTACTATACTCATTACTCCTATTATTATCAATCTAACTCATATTATTAACCATATTATGCAGATATGATCGATAGTACGACAATTACTATACTTATTACTCTTATTATTATCAATCTATCCCATATTATTAGCCATATTATGGTTATATGACCGATAGAACGACAATTACTATACTTATTACTCTTATTAATATCAATCTAACTCATATTATTAGCCATATTGTGCTTATATGATCGATAGAACGACAATTACTGTACTTATTACACTCACTGTTATCAATGTAACTCATATTATTAGCCACATTATGCTTATATGATCGATAGAACGACAATTACTATACTTATTGCACTCACTGTTATCAATCTAACTCAGATTATTAGGCATATTATGCAGATATGATCGATAGAACGACAATTACTATACTTCTTACTCTTATTATTATCAATCTAACTTATATTATTAGCCATATTGTGCTTATATGATCGATAGAACGACTATTACTATTCTTATTACTCTTATTATTATCAATCTAATTCATATTATTAGCCACATTATGCTTATATGATCGATAGAACGACAATTACTGTACTTATTACTCTTATTATTATCAATCTAACTCATGTTATTAGCCATATTATGCTTATATGATCGATAGAACGACAATTACTATACTTATTGCACCCACTGTTATCAATCTAACTCAGATTATTAGGCATATTATGCTTATATGATCGATAGAACGACAATTACTATACTTATTACACTCACTATTATCAATCTAACTCATATTATTAGCCATATTACGCAGATATGATCGATAGAACGACAATTACTATACTTATTACTCTTATTATTATCAATCTAACTCATATTATTAGCCATATTATGCTTATATGATTGATAGAACGACAATTACTATACTCATTACTCTTATTATTATCAATCTAACCCATATTATTAGCCATATTATGCTTATATGATCGATAGAACGACAATTACTATACTTCTTACTCTTATTATTATCAATCTAACTTATATTATTAGCCATATTGTGCTTATATGATCGATAGAACGACAATTACTATACTTGTTACTCCTATTATTATCAATCTAACTCATATTATTAGCCATATTGTGCTTATATGATCGATAGAGCGACAATTACTATACTTATTACACTCACTATTATCAATCTAACCCATATTATTAGCCATATTATGGTTATATGACCGATAGAACGACAATTACTATACTTATTACTCTTATTATTATCAATCTGACTCATATTATTAGCCATATTATGCTTATATGATCGATAGAACGACAATTACTATACTTCTTACTCTTATTATTATCAATCTAACTTATATTATTAGCCATATTGTGCTTATATGATCGATAGAACGACAATTACTATACTTATTACTCCTATTATTATCAATCTAACTCATATTATTAGCCGTATTATGCTTATATGATCGATAGAGCGGCAATTACTATACTTATTACTCCTATTATTATCAATCTAACTCATATTATTAGTAATATTATGCTTATATGATCGTTAGAATGACAATTACTATACTCATTACTCTAATTATTATCAATCTAACTCATATTATTAGCCATATTGTGCTTATATGATCGATAGAGCGACAATTACTATACTCATTACTCTTATTATTATCAATCTAACTCATATTATTAGCCACATTATGCTTATATGATCGATAGAACGACAATTACTATACTTATTGCACTCACTGTAATCAATCTAACTCAGATTATTAGCCATATTATGCGTATATGATCGATAGAACGACAATTACTATACTCATTACTCTTATTATTATCAATCTAACGCATATTATTAGCCATATTATGCTTATATGATCGATAGAACGACAATTACTATACTTATTACTCCTATTATTATCAATCCAACTCATATTATTAGTAATATTATGCTTATATGATCGTTAGAATGACAATTACTATACTCATTACTCTTATTATAATCAATCTAACTCATATTATTAACCATATTATGCAGATATGATTGATAGAACGACAATTACTATACTTATTACTCTTATTATTGTCAATCTAACTCATATTATTAACCATATTATGTAGATATGATCGATAGAACGACAATTACTATACTTATTACTCTTATTATTATCAATCTAACTCATATTATTAGCCACATTATGCTTATATGATCGATAGAACGACAATTACTATACTTATTACTCCTATTATTATCAATCTAACTCATATTATTAGCCGTATTATGCTTATATGATCGATAGAGCGGCAATTACTATACTTATTACTCCTATTATTATCAATCTAACTCATATTATTAGCCATATTATGCTTATATGATCGATAGAACGACAATTACTATACTCATTACTCTTATTATTATCAATCTAACTCATATTATTAGCCATATTATGCTTATATGATCGATAGAACGACAATTACTATACTCATTACTCTTATTATAATCAATCTAACTCATATTATTAACCATATTATGCAGATATGATTGATAGAACGACAATTACTATACTTATTACTCTTATTATTGTCAATCTAACTCATATTATTAACCATATTATGTAGATATGATCGATAGAACGACAATTACTATACTTATTACTCTTATTATTATCAATCTAACTCATATTATTAGCCACATTATGCTTATATGATCGATAGAACGACAATTACTATACTTATTACTCTTATTATTATCAATCTAACTCATATTATTAGCCATATTATGCTTATATGATCCATAGAACGACAATTACTTCACTTCTTACTCTTATTATTATCAATCTAACTCATATTATTAGCCATATTATGCTTATATGATCGATAGAACGACAATTACTATACTCATTACTCTTATTATTATCAATCTAACTCATATTATTAGCCATATTATGCTTATATGATCGATAGAACGACAATTACTGTACTTGTTACACTCACTGTTATCAATCTAACTCATATTATTAGCCACATTATGCTTATATGATCGATAGAACGACAATTACTATACTTATTGCACTCACTGTTATCAATCTAACTCAGATTATTAGCCATATTATGCTTATATGATCGATAGAACGACAATTACTATACTCATTACTCTAATTATTATCAATCTAACTCATATTATTAGCCATATTATGCTTATATGATCGATAGAACGACAATTACTATACTCATTACTCTTATAATAATCAATCTAACTCATATTATTAGCCATATTATGCTTATATGATCCATAGAACGACAATTACTATAATTATTACTCTTATTATTATCAATCTAACTTATATTATTAGCCATATTGTGCTTATATGATCGACAGAACGACTATTACTATACTTATTACTCTTATTATTATCAATCTAACTCATATTATTAGCCACATTATGCTTATATGATCGATAGAACGACAATTACTATACTCATTACTCTTATTATTATCAATCTAACTCATATTATTAGCCTTATTATGCTTATATGATTGATAGAACGACAATTACTATACTCATTACTCTTATAATTATCAATCTAACCCATACTATTAGCCATATTATGCTTATATGATCGATAATACGACAATTACTATACTCATTACTCCTATTATTATCAATCTAACTCATATTATTAGCCATATTATGCTTATATGATCGATAGAACGACAATTACTATACTCATTACTCTTATTATTATCAATCTAACTCATATTATTAGCCATATTATGCTTATATGATCGATAGAACGACAATTACTGTACTTGTTACACTCACTGTTATCAATCTAACTCATATTATTAGCCACATTATGCTTATATGATCGATAGAACGACAATTACTATACTTATTGCACCCACTGTTATCAATCTAACTCAGATTATTAGCCATATTATGCCTATATGATCGATAGAACGACAATTACTATACTCGTTACTCTTATTATTATCAATCTGACTCATATTATTAGCCATATTATGCTTATATGATCGATAGTACGACAATTACTATACTCATTACTCTTATTATTATCAATCTAACTCATATTATTAGCCATATTATGCTTATATGATCGATAGAACGACAATTACTATACTTATTACTCCTATTATTATCAATCCAACTCATATTATTAGTAATATTATGCTTATATGATCGTTAGAATGACAATTACTATACTCATTACTCTTATTATAATCAATCTAACTCATATTATTAACCATATTATGCAGATATGATTGATAGAACGACAATTACTATACTTATTACTCTTATTATTGTCAATCTAACTCATATTATTAACCATATTATGTAGATATGATCGATAGAACGACAATTACTATACTTATTACTCTTATTATTATCAATCTAACTCATATTATTAGCCACATTATGCTTATATGATCGATAGAACGACAATTACTATACTTATTACTCCTATTATTATCAATCTAACTCATATTATTAGCCGTATTATGCTTATATGATCGATAGAGCGGCAATTACTATACTTATTACTCCTATTATTATCAATCTAACTCATATTATTAGCCATATTATGCTTATATGATCGATAGAACGACAATTACTATACTCATTACTCTTATTATTATCAATCTAACTCATATTATTAGCCATATTATGCTTATATGATCGATAGAACGACAATTACTATACTCATTACTCTTATTATAATCAATCTAACTCATATTATTAACCATATTATGCAGATATGATTGATAGAACGACAATTACTATACTTATTACTCTTATTATTGTCAATCTAACTCATATTATTAACCATATTATGTAGTTATGATCGATAGAACGACAATTACTATACTTATTACTCTTATTATTATCAATCTAACTCATATTATTAGCCACATTATGCTTATATGATCGATAGAACGACAATTACTATACTTATTACTCTTATTATTATCAATCTAACTCATATTATTAGCCATATTATGCTTATATGATCCATAGAACGACAATTACTTCACTTCTTACTCTTATTATTATCAATCTAACTCATATTATTAGCCATATTATGCTTATATGATCGATAGAACGACAATTACTATACTCATTACTCTTATTATTATCAATCTAACTCATATTATTAGCCATATTATGCTTATATGATCGATAGAACGACAATTACTATACTTATTACTCTTATTATTATCAATGTAACTCATATTATTAGCTATATTATGTTTATATGATCGATAGAACGACATTTACTAAACTTATTACACTCACTATTATCAATCTAACTCATATTATTAGCCATATTATGCTTATATGATCGATAGAACGACAATTACTATACTCATTACTCTTATTATTATCAATCTAACTCATATTATTAGCTATATTATGCTTATATGATCGATAGAACGACATTTACTACACTTATTACACTCACTTTTATCAATCTCACTCATATTATTAGCCATATTATGCTTATATTATCGATAGAACGACAATCACTAAACTTATTACACTCACTGTTATCATTCTAACTAATACTATTAACCATATTATGCAGATGTGATCGATAGAACGACAATTACTAGACTCATTACTCTTATTATTATCAATCTAACTCATATTATTAGCCTTATTATGCTTATATGATCGATAGGACGACAATTATTATACTCATTACTGTTATTATTATCAATCTAACTCATATTATTAGCCATATTATGCTTATAAGATCGATAGAACGACAATTACTATACTCATTACTCTTATTATTATCAATCTAACTCATATTATTAGCTATATTATGCATATATGATCGATAGAACGACATTTAGTAAACTTATTACACTCACTTTTATCAATCTAACTCATATTATTAGCCATATTATGCTTATATGATCGATAGAACGACAATTACTATACTTATTACTCTTATTATTATCAATGTAACTCATATTATTAGCTATATTATGTTTATATGATCGATAGAACGACATTTACTAAACTTATTACACTCACTTTTATCAATCTAACTCATATTATTAGCCATATTATGCTTATATGATCGATAGAACGACAATTACTATACTCATTACTCTTATTATTATCAATCTAACTCATATTATTAGCTATATTATGCTTATATGATCGATAGAACGACATTTACTACACTTATTACACTCACTTTTATCAATCTCACTCATATTATTAGCCATATTATGCTTATATTATCGATAGAACGACAATCACTAAACTTATTACACTCACTGTTATCATTCTAACTAATATTATTAACCATATTATGCAGATGTGATCGATAGAACGACAATTACTAGACTCATTACTCTTATTATTATCAATCTAACTCATATTATTAGCCACATTATGCTTATATGATCGATAGTACGACAATTGCTATACTCATTACTGTTATTATTATCAATCTAACTCATATTATTAGCCATATTATGCTTATATGATCGATAGAACGATAATTACTATACATATTACTCTTATTATCATCAATCTAACTCATATTATTAGCCATATTATGCTTATATCATCGATAGGACTACAATTACTATACTCATTACTGTTATTATTATCAATCTAACTCATATTATTAGCCATATTATGCTTATATGATCGATAGAACGATTATTACTATACATATTACTCTTATTATTATCAATCTAACTCATATTATTAGCCATATTATGCTTATATGATCGATAGGACGACAATTGCTATACTCATTACTGTTATTATTATCAATCTAACTCATATTATTAGCCATATTATGCTTATAAGATCGATAGAACGACAATTACTATACTTATTACTCTTATTATTATCAATGTAACTCATATTATTAGCTATATTATGCTTATATGATCGATAGAACGACATTTACTATGCTTATTAATCTTATTATTATCAATCTAACTCATATTATTAGCCATATTATGCTTATATGATCGATAGAACGACAATTACTATACTTATTACACTCACTATTATCAATCTAACTCATATTATTAACCACATTATGCAGATATGATCGATAGAACGACAATAACTATACTCATTTCTCTTATTATTATCTATCTAACTCATATTATTAGCTATATTATGCTTATATGATCGATAGAACGACAATTACTATGCTTATTAATCTTATTATTATCAATCTAACTCATATTATTAGCCATATTATGCTTATATGATCGATAGAACGACAATTACTATACTTATTACACTCACTATTATCAATCTAACTCATATTATTAGCCACATTATGCAGATATGATCGATAGAACGACAATAACTATACTCATTTCTCTTATTATTATCTATCTAACTCATATTATTAGCCATATTATGCTTATATGATCGATAGAACGACAATTACTGTACTTGTTACACTCACTGTTATCAATCTAACTCATATTATTAGCCACATTATGCTTATATGATCGATAGAACGACAATTACTATACTTATTGCACTCACTGTTATCAATCTAACTCAGATTATTAGCCATATTATGCTTATATGATCGATAGAACGACAATTACTATACTCATTACTCTAATTATTATCAATCTAACTCATATTATTAGCCATATTATGCTTATATGATCGATAGAACGACAATTACTATACTCATTACTCTTATAATAATCAATCTAACTCATATTATTAGCCATATTATGCTTATATGATCCATAGAACGACAATTACTATAATTATTACTCTTATTATTATCAATCTAACTTATATTATTAGCCATATTGTGCTTATATGATCGACAGAACGACTATTACTATACTTATTACTCTTATTATTATCAATCTAACTCATATTATTAGCCACATTATGCTTATATGATCGATAGAACGACAATTACTATACTCATTACTCTTATTATTATCAATCTAACTCATATTATTAGCCTTATTATGCTTATATGATTGATAGAACGACAATTACTATACTCATTACTCTTATAATTATCAATCTAACCCATACTATTAGCCATATTATGCTTATATGATCGATAATACGACAATTACTATACTCATTACTCCTATTATTATCAATCTAACTCATATTATTAGCCATATTATGCTTATATGATCGATAGAACGACAATTACTATACTCATTACTCTTATTATTATCAATCTAACTCATATTATTAGCCATATTATGCTTATATGATCGATAGAACGACAATTACTGTACTTGTTACACTCACTGTTATCAATCTAACTCATATTATTAGCCACATTATGCTTATATGATCGATAGAACGACAATTACTATACTTATTGCACCCACTGTTATCAATCTAACTCAGATTATTAGCCATATTATGCCTATATGATCGATAGAACGACAATTACTATACTCGTTACTCTTATTATTATCAATCTGACTCATATTATTAGCCATATTATGCTTATATGATCGATAGTACGACAATTACTATACTCATTACTCTTATTATTATCAATCTAACTCATATTATTAGCCATATTATGCTTATATGATCGATAGAACGACAATTACTATACTTATTACTCCTATTATTATCAATCCAACTCATATTATTAGTAATATTATGCTTATATGATCGTTAGAATGACAATTACTATACTCATTACTCTTATTATAATCAATCTAACTCATATTATTAACCATATTATGCAGATATGATTGATAGAACGACAATTACTATACTTATTACTCTTATTATTGTCAATCTAACTCATATTATTAACCATATTATGTAGATATGATCGATAGAACGACAATTACTATACTTATTACTCTTATTATTATCAATCTAACTCATATTATTAGCCACATTATGCTTATATGATCGATAGAACGACAATTACTATACTTATTACTCCTATTATTATCAATCTAACTCATATTATTAGCCGTATTATGCTTATATGATCGATAGAGCGGCAATTACTATACTTATTACTCCTATTATTATCAATCTAACTCATATTATTAGCCATATTATGCTTATATGATCGATAGAACGACAATTACTATACTCATTACTCTTATTATTATCAATCTAACTCATATTATTAGCCATATTATGCTTATATGATCGATAGAACGACAATTACTATACTCATTACTCTTATTATAATCAATCTAACTCATATTATTAACCATATTATGCAGATATGATTGATAGAACGACAATTACTATACTTATTACTCTTATTATTGTCAATCTAACTCATATTATTAACCATATTATGTAGTTATGATCGATAGAACGACAATTACTATACTTATTACTCTTATTATTATCAATCTAACTCATATTATTAGCCACATTATGCTTATATGATCGATAGAACGACAATTACTATACTTATTACTCTTATTATTATCAATCTAACTCATATTATTAGCCATATTATGCTTATATGATCCATAGAACGACAATTACTTCACTTCTTACTCTTATTATTATCAATCTAACTCATATTATTAGCCATATTATGCTTATATGATCGATAGAACGACAATTACTATACTCATTACTCTTATTATTATCAATCTAACTCATATTATTAGCCATATTATGCTTATATGATCGATAGAACGACAATTACTGTACTTGTTACACTCACTGTTATCAATCTAACTCATATTATTAGCCACATTATGCTTATATGATCGATAGAACGACAATTACTATACTTATTGCACTCACTGTTATCAATCTAACTCAGATTATTAGCCATATTATGCTTATATGATCGATAGAACGACAATTACTATACTCATTACTCTAATTATTATCAATCTAACTCATATTATTAGCCATATTATGCTTATATGATCGATAGAACGACAATTACTATACTCATTACTCTTATAATAATCAACCTAACTCATATTATTAGCCATATTATGCTTATATGATCCATAGAACGACAATTACTATACTTATTACTCTTATTATTATCAATCTAACTTATATTATTAGCCATATTGTGCTTATATGATCGACAGAACGACTATTACTATACTTATTACTCTTATTATTATCAATCTAACTCATATTATTAGCCACATTATGCTTATATGATCGATAGAACGACAATTACTATACTCATTACTCTTATTATTATCAATCTAACTCATATTATTAGCCTTATTATGCTTATATGATTGATAGAACGACAATTACTATACTCATTACTCTTATAATTATCAATCTAACCCATACTATTAGCCATATTATGCTTATATGATCGATAATACGACAATTACTATACTCATTACTCCTATTATTATCAATCTAACTCATATTATTAGCCATATTATGCTTATATGATCGATAGAACGACAATTACTATACTCATTACTCTTATTATTATCAATCTAACTCATATTATTAGCCATATTATGCTTATATGATCGATAGAACGACAATTACTGTACTTGTTACACTCACTGTTATCAATCTAACTCATATTATTAGCCACATTATGCTTATATGATCGATAGAACGACAATTACTATACTTATTGCACTCACTGTTATCAATCTAACTCAGATTATTAGCCATATTATGCTTATATGATCGATAGAACGACAATTACTATACTCATTACTCTAATTATTATCAATCTAACTCATATTATTAGCCATATTATGCTTATATGATCGATAGAACGACAATTACTATACTCATTACTCTTATAATAATCAATCTAACTCATATTATTAACCATATCATGCAGATATGATCGATAGAACGACAATTACTATACTTATTACTCTTATTATGATCAATCTAACTCATATTATTAACCATATTATGCAGATATGATCGATAGAACGACAATTACTATACTTATTACTCTTATTATTATCTATCTAACTCATATTATTAGCCACATTATGCTTATATGATCGATAGAACGACAATTACTATACTTATTGCACCCACTGTTATCAATCTAACTCAGATTATTAGCCATATTATGCCTATATGATCGATAGAACGACAATTACTATACCCATTACTCTTATTATTATCAATCTAACTCATATTATTAGCCATATTGTGCTTATATGATCGATAGAGCGACAATTACTATACTTATTACACTCACTATTATCAATCTAACTCATATTAATAGCCATATTGTGCTTATATGATCGATAGAACGACAATTACTATACTTGTTACTCCTATTATTATCAATCTAACTCATATTATTAGCCATATTGTGCTTATATGATCGATAGAACGACAATTACTATACTCATTACTCTAATTATTATCAATCTAACTCATATTATTAGCCATATTATGCTTATATGATCGATAGAACGACAATTACTATACTCATTACTCTTATAATAATCAATCTAACTCATATTATTAACCATATTATGCAGATATGATCGATAGAACGACA
Source organism: Megachile rotundata (assembly GCF_050947335.1). NCBI lineage: Eukaryota > Metazoa > Arthropoda > Insecta > Hymenoptera > Megachilidae > Megachile > Megachile rotundata. The sequence continues at coordinate 1,933 of NW_027474181.1, read as the reverse complement.
ATTACTATACTTATTACTCTTATTATGATCAATCTAACTCATATTATTAACCATATTATGCAGATATGATCGATAGAACGACAATTACTATACTTATTACTCTTATTATTATCTATCTAACTCATATTATTAGCCACATTATGCTTATATGATCGATAGAACGACAATTACTATACTTATTACTCTTATTATTATCAATCTAACTCATATTATTAGCCATATTGTGCTTATATGATCGATAGAGCGACAATTACTATACTTATTACACTCACTATTATCAATCTAACTCATATTAATAGCCATATTGTGCTTATATGATCGATAGAACGACAATTACTATACTTGTTACTCCTATTATTATCAATCTAACTCATATTATTAGCCATATTGTGCTTATATGATCGATAGAGCGACAATTACTATACTTATTACTCTTATTAATATCAATCTAACTCATATTATTAGCCTTATTATGCTTATATGATTGATAGAACGACAATTACTATACTCATTACTCTTATAATTATCAATCTAACCCATACTATTAGCCATATTATGCTTATATGATCGATAATACGACAATTACTATACTCATTACTCCTATTATAATCAATCTAACTCATATTATTAGCCATATTATGCTTATATGATCGATAGAACGACAATTACTATACTCATTACTCTTATTATTATCAATCTAACTCATATTATTAGCCATATTATGCTTATATGATCGATAGAACGACAATTACTGTACTTGTTACACTCACTGTTATTAATCTAACTCATATTATTAGCCACATTATGCTTATATGATCGATAGAACGACAATTACTATACTTATTGCACTCACTGTTATCAATCTAACTCAGATTATTAGCCATATTATGCTTATATGATCGATAGAACGACAATTACTATACTCATTACTCTAATTATTATCAATCTAACTCATATTATTAGCCATATTATGCTTATATGATCGATAGAACGACAATTACCTATACTCATTACTCTATAATAATCAATCTAACTCATATTATTAACCATATTATGCAGATATGATCGATAGAACGACAATTACTATACTTATTACTCTTATTATATCAATCTAACTCATATTATTAACCATATTATGCAGATATGATCGATAGAACGACAATTACTATACTTATTACTCTTATTATTATCTATCTAACTCATATTATTAGCCACATTATGCTTATATGATCGATAGAACGACAATTACTATACTTATTACTCTTATTATTATCAATCTAACTCATATTATTAGCCATATTATGCTTATATGATCCATAGAACGACAATTACTATACTTCTTACTCTTATTATTATCAATCTAACTCATATTATTAGCCACATTATGCTTATATGATCGATAGAACGACAATTACTATACTCATTACTCTTATTATTATCAATCTAACTCATATTATTAGCCTTATTATGCTTATATGATTGATAGAACGACAATTACTGTACTTATTACTCTTATTATTATCAATCTAACTCATATTATTAGCCATATTATGCTTATATGATCGATAGAACGACAATTACTATACTCATCACTCTTATTATAATCAATCTAACTCATATTATTAACCATATTATGCAGATATGATTGATAGAACGACAATTACTATACTTATTACTCTTATTATTATCAATCTAACTCATATTATTAACCATATTATGTAGATATGATCGATAGAACGACAATTACTATACTTATTACTCTTATTATTATCAATCTAACTCATATTATTAGCCACATATGCTTATATGATCGATAGAACGACAATTACTATACTTATTACTCTTATTATTATCAATCTAACTCATATTATTAGCCATATTATGCTTATATGATCCATAGAACGACAATTACTTCACTTCTTACTCTTATTAC